>NC_088415.1:37872833-38175333 GCF_034236695.1 Oncorhynchus nerka
ATGATTATTTATTAATCAGAGGTGTAGTTTATGGACAGGTAGAACTATTGTTTTATTGGGCAGTAGGCCTAGGCCTATGATAGGCTACTACTCTAATTGTAATGATGATTTCATCAGAGGTGTAGTTTATGGACAGGTAGAACTATTGTTTTATTGGGCAGTAGGCCTAGGCTTATGATAGGCTACTACTCTAATTGTAATGATGATTTCATCAGAGGTGTAGTTTATGGACAGGTAGAACTATTGTTTTATTGGGCAGTAGGCCTAGGCCTATGATAGGCTACTACTCTAATTGTAATGATGATTTCATCAGAGGTGTAGTTTATGGACAGGTAGAACTATTGTTTTATTGGGCAGTAGGCCTAGGCCTATGATAGGCTACTACTCTAATTGTAATGATGATTTCATCAGAGGTGTAGTTTATGGACAGGTAGAACTATTGTTTTATTGGGCAGTAGGCCTAGGCCTATGATAGGCTACTACTCTAATTGCGCTTCACCATCATCTTACAAATAAATAAAAAACACCGTGTACAGTACAGACTGGTAAAATGGCTACATTTTAACGTGTGACAGTTCCAAACGTATTTAAACATGCGTCAAAATCATGTGATTCCAGACGACGCGCCATTACGTTTTTGTACAGCAGCCAATCCAAAAGCAGGGGTGTGTGAGAGGGCGTGGTTTGAATGGGGCGCTCTGGAAAATTCGATGGATTAACTGGTTTTAAAAGGAAACGTCTTGAAATAAAGGATCCAGGGACCAATGCCAGGATCGTGTATTGTTGTCCAGAATGTCTACAGGACTTGCTATAGGTGCGACATAGGTGAGTCCTTTCTGGCCAAGAGGGATGAAGCATGGATCATCATCACACACCACCATGGCTGCAGCCTACTGTCATTGTCAACGTCCCAGGTTATCACAGGTGACATTTTTAAAAATGTTTACATGTAGATAATCAGGAAATAATTGCTCACATTTGTATTGCGCACTCCAAAATGTCTGGGTAGCTCTTCTATAGTCTTCAAGTAGTTCCTGTTTCTAATATTTTATTCATGTTCATAGACGAGTCAGTCTTGACGTGTAGGCTTTGGGGTTATGAAACAGTTGTTACGAAATATTTTTACAGTACGAATAAGCTACTGCGTACAAATGTATAGTAAATAGTAAAAATGTGCGTTTTTACAAGGGACTAGTTCAATAAACGAATTGAAGACAGGATGGTGGGGAGGGTACCGTAACAGTAAAAAAAAAGGATGCTGCGAGAGAAGGGATAAGGGCTTGGCGCCTTGGAGAATGTTGCGTAGTTCTATTTACCTGCATGGTCCGTATTTCTTTGAGCATCTTATGATGCTGCTTCTCAATGCTGAGTGGCATAGCAAGTTGCGTTATATTTTGGATTGAGGTCAATTTACACCGTTTATATTATAAGGAATGTATACTATATAAAGAGATCTGCAGAACTTCAAAACAGATATTAATAATGTCATCCAGTAAAATGGCCTAAAATACGTCATTCTGTTTTCTTTGACACTGCTAATGTTTACCAAAGTAGGCCTTTTGATAAATGACATGTTCATTGAAAGTACGTGAGATGCGCACTTATTATTTCTGATGTAAACAACAACAACACAAACATTACTCTTCTTGGACGATGGGTGTCGCTGTTCTGCAGCTTAGATGAACATACATAATCATTATTTTTTCAATACTGAACGTGGACAATGAACAGTATCGACTCATCATCAATGTATCTGATTTTTCCACTTTAAATTATTTTACCTTTACATGGAAATCGATTGACTAGTGAAACATTTACAGCAGTATTTCAATTGGAGTTCAATAAAATCAGTGATATTCCTTTTCCCCCCAGAGCAGGGTTTCCCAAACATGGTCCTGGGGCCTTCCAGGGGTGCATGTTTTGGTTTTTGCACAGCTGATTCAAATGATCAAAGCTTGATGATGAGTTGATTATTTGAATCAGCTGTGTAGGGCTAGGGCAAAATCCAAAATGCAGGCCTCAGGGCTGAGTTTGGGAAACCCTGGTCCAGATGTCAGGTTTATGAGGCTGGCTGGCACATCCATCTGCTGTGTGTGCGGGTGTGTGTGCGCACGCTCACATGTGTGGGAAATAATGACGACGGCTCTCGTGACATCAAGGCCTCAAATCCCCAAGAGTAAAAAGTGACGTCAGTGGATGCCAGCCCACGCAATGTTGATCTTATTATCTCCGCTATACAGAGATCTCTTTTTAATGGTGTGCAGATGTGGGCGGATTAAATCAATTACCTTTATTAAAGTCAGGATCTGAGTCAGGATTCAATGGATTAAAATAACGGCTGTGATGATCATGCTATCAAAACACTGATATGGATACAAAGGGGGTCGAAAAGGTAACAAGCGCAGCACCAAGTATCATCGCTATGTAGGCATGGGCTAGATCATCAATCTACTCCTGTTATTATCGGATGCACGGGGAGCGTGTGTTTACTGTGCAAGAATGTACACGCGTATAGAGCTGCATAGGCCATATCCTGATATGAAGTGTTGAATACAGTTTCATTGCGTACATATTCATCCACATACCATTACATTTCTTATCTTTCAGTAGACCAAAGGTGACACGGCGTGGGCAGTCCAAATGAGAGGTAAGTGTACACACAACATGATAATAATAAATACCAGTTTTCTGAGTGTGCCAACTGCTGAGCCGTATGATGTTATATTTCAGGGATGGATGGCGAAGGCTGTTTCCCATACAGCAACTACAACAGCAGCCATCCAGACCAGGGCACGTACCTTCCCTGAGAGGGAGATTAGGGTTTAGGAAGTGGAGCAGGCCTTTGAGATGACATGGCTAAAATGAACCCCGTGCCTAGTGATTGCGTGGTATAAATAGCTGGCGGGAAGATCTCCAGGTTGCATGCATCATTAGTGACTGCACGTCACTATAAACACTGTCAACAAACATTGCCCGGCCATTGTAAACATGACACAGATTGGGATTTTTCTTGATATGATGACTAGTAGTGGTGTACTAGTCAACTATGTCATGCTTACTGGGCTTTCGATGTACACAAAGATTTACAGTAAAGGCAACAATATGAAGCATATTTGATAGGATTGGTCTTATTGATATTTTTGAAACAGTATTTATGTCTACTGAAGTGTTGATCTTGGTATAGTATCTTGTAGCACATGTATCAGGGGCGGATCCTGGCTTTAACCCAGTCCACTGGTAAACCCTCACACCATGAGCCTACTGCTTCTGTTCCACATGTCTTATGTTGTGCTGGGTTGTTTAGTCTGGGGATCTACTGACTGAGAGGAGACCAGATCGCCACCTCGCTCGTCAATACTCCTGCATGTACCATGTCTCCTCAGAGAACACACGCTTTAATCAGACAGATCCCTTACATCTCCTTGCTGCTGGCAGAGAGAGAAGCGGTGCGGAGATAAACGCTGATTATTTTACCGATAAGACTCCTTCCCTTCCCACCATGGTAAGATGAACCCATGGAGTGAATGCTGAAGTGAACACTCTCCCTCTCTTTCTCTCTATCTGAACCTGAAATGGGTCAATGCAACATACTGTCCTTACAATATGTAATTGACTGTATCGTTAAACTGTTCCTTAAGCTGTTCCTTGACATCCATTTTATTATCACGTTATTACGGTATCGTCTTCATCCAAGTCAAAAAGTTGCCTATTCAATGCGGAGTCCAGTTGTGTCGGATGGGGTCAAACGGGAAAGAAATCAAGTTACTTTACACTTAGTGGTCTCTAAAACAAACGCTTCCTTTACAGTCCGCGAGAGCTGTAGACAGACATGTTGTGGTAAGCCTTGTGGTGCATAGCTAAACCTAACGACGGTTCTCCAGCCCTACCTATGTCTGCTGGTTAGGGCTTCTCATTGTAATTCTCCAGCCATAGCTAACACCAGACACTTCCCACAATAACAGAAAGTGCGATCGTCACCACAGGCGAAATTGGACAATGATTACAGGACTTTCTTTAAAACAGCACATTTCCCAGGTCCTCGGTCGTCTTCTGCTGCACCAATTGATCCCGTGATGGCATTAGGTCTGTTTTTGAATATTGATGTTATAATATCTTGGATGGTTCCTTGTCCCCCCCCACTCCTAAAAACGAGATGCTCCTGTATTTAAGAGGCTTTTATGTACCTCTCTGTTTTTTTGTGTTTTTTTTTGCTTGATGTGCCTTTAAAACAAGTGGCTAGTCAGGTGACCAAGGAGAGGAGGCTCGTCTCTGTCAGCTTAGCTCTCAGCTGAGAGAGAGAGACCCAAATTGAAAGGGGACACGGGGGAAAATGGGGACACAGGACACAGGATCCGTTACAGTCAGAGAGAAATGGGTGGATAGAGTGGGAGGTGGCAACAAGGTCTCTTTAACTGCAGCCCCAGCTAGCTGTGCTCAGCTGTCTGCTTGGCAGCCAGCAGTGTGCAACTGGGTTGAGTTCTTCAAGAAGCTGCTGCCTGCGTTGGTGCGTGTAGCCACAATAGTAGCAGCCGAGAAATCCCTGAAAATGAGTGCTGCGTCACACCGATCGAGGAAGAGAAATAGAGAGTGATCGTAAACCGGTGTGGCGTGCTGTTTGTGTGTGGTCTGATCTGTTGGCGCATATCTGTCCGTGCAAAACTAGCTGTCGGGAAGAGCAATTCTGCTGTTGCAACAAGATGAAAATAGAGTGTGCGTGTGTGTCTGAGGGAGGCAGGGAGAGAGGGCTGAAGAGAGGGGGGCAGAGAGGGAGGGACGGGGGGGGGGGGAGTCAGAGAGCGAGAGATTTTGGATTAGTTGCTACGTCACTTTTTCACGTCGAGGGGGGATACAGAAGCTAAGATAATAGAAGCCTGCAGTCATCCAGTGTTCTACCTGAGAGTTGGACGCAATGGTTACAGCGAGAACCCCTGCCTCCTCAGCCTCATCCGTAGTGCTTGTTACCAGCTTCTCCCTCAGCCACTACATCTGTGTAGTAGTTAGGCAGGGATCGTCAGAGAAGACTTCCAACATGGATGCTGAAGATGTGACAGTTAGTTTGTGTGGGTGTTTGGTGTTTTGATGGCATTGTGAGGTCGGAGTAGGGGGTGGGAAGGGGTGAGGCGCAGGGGTTATCGAAAGAACGTTCTGGAAGGTTCGTAATGTCAAGACGACGCACGTTGGGGAGCATGTTCAGAGAATTATCGAGGTAATCGAATATTGCTATTATATGATTACATATATACCAATACATGATTACATAAATTATTACGTATATATAGATATGTGTGATGTGTTGTCTGCCCTTATACAAAACCACATAGTAACCGGTATGGAGCTAATCTGCAGTCATTTTCTTCCATAGTACCTCCTATAAGGTGCGAACCAGGCGATACAGTTTGTTTGTATTGCTATTCAGCATATTTGTGTGTTTTTACCTTCAACTTGTTGTGATTAACTATTCATAGGGTCGAAGGCAGGAAGGAGGATGAGTGAACCGGGATCGAGTAAACCCGGAATCAAGTAAACCTGGGCTTATTTTGTTATTAGGGAATCCAACAGGAGACCTATTTGGAGCCTTTATTTTGTGGCAGACCAGTATTTTCTTGTGATTTGTTTTCAGTCTCTAGGGCCACTGGCTGGGATTTAGTGGAAACCCTCCCTGAGGCATTTGTTTCTGCGTAGTTAGTGGAGACCGAAACAGAGGTGGTGACGCAGTCCTCCACTGAGCTGTACCTCTATGACAGCATGGCTGGACTTGTGTTTTTCTCTCCCCCATGTAGCTCTCCCTCTTGTTCTTTCTCTCTCTCTCTCTCTCTCTCTCCCTCTTGTTCTCTATCTCTGGGAGGGAGGGAGGGAGAGCAGCAAATAGGGTCTAAATGTCATGGCTCGAGTTCAGAGGGAGAGAAAGAGGGAGGGAGACAGAGACAGAGACAGTGAGAAGGAGAAATGTTTTACCTTGCTCTCTTGGTAACTCTGCACTGGCAGCTCTCCAGTTCACATTGACTAGACTTCCTGAAGCTGCTGCATCACAGGCCCCAGTGCCAGAGCTGGCCTCCCATTGGGTGGGAGGAGCTCCCTAGACACTGCTGGTAGCACAATGCTATTGGACGGGCACAAGGGAGCAGGTGGAGGACAGCTTCTGATTGATGGAGAAGTAGTGTTATTGTGTATGGAGTTTTCTTTCTTTTTTTAAAAAGATGTTGTATAAGTTCTATAGGGGTTCTAATGAAATGTGTACAGTTACAGTATATGGTTTTGTTTTTACATTAATGTTTCTTTTCGACGGCACATGTGGCTGTATTGTTTGTTCTATTCTGAAAGGAGTGGAAACATTATGTGCACTGTAGGTACACACATGAGTGTGTATCTGTTTGCTAGTTTCCAGTAATGTCTTGTGTAATCTGTTCTCACAGTCTGATTGGTTTGTGTTCTGTGTTGCTGACATTGATTAGCTCCTGTCTGTTTCCTGTGACACTGGGGGCCAACCACAGTCAACTTCCTGCTCTGTCCAGCTTCCCCTTCCCTTCCCAGATGAGCCAGCTTCTCAAGTCTCTTAATAGTGTTTGGTTTGGTTGCTGTAGTACGGTTACGGTCCCTGAGACCGAGGGTTCTCTGAGCTGGCATTCTGTGATGTCACAAACCTGCCACATTGGCCATTTCTAAATTGATGGAAGAACAACTGTTTGCCAAGGGTCTGCATTGCAGCTGCTGCTGCTGCAGTTGGCACCACTCTTTCGCTCTCAGGAACACTCAAGCGTGCACACACACACGTTTTTTACGAAACGAAGGCAATACACACGCTCAAACACACACACTGAGTCTGTCTTACGCAGACGGCCCTCATCTCGGAGGTTGAGGGTGCTACATCCCGGTGGCACCCCATGGGGAATCATTTCTGATGAATGAGGATGCAACAGGAGAGGGTTAGCCTGCCAGTGTGTGATGGGGGCACACACAGAAAGTAATTAGAAGGGCACAGGGAGGACACCCATACTTGTGTGTGTCCCCAGCACACGCTGGCGTGTGTGTGTGTGTGCGTGCGTGCGTGCGTGCGTTCATGCGTGGCACGTTCTTTTCACATTAATAGGTAACGTGATGCTTCTTTTTTAATAGATATCTATTATCACTTAGTCATGGTAGAATGATTTGATCCTGAATGGGTTAATAGTCACTTCAGGGTGTAATATAATATTACTCCTACGCATGTTGTCAAACCCCCTGTAATGGGCTGTTTGGATCGGGTCTACACAGATTAAGACCACCTTAGTGAGAAAATAATAACATTGGTTTAGGCTTTAGGCTATATTCTGTACATCTGGCTTATACTTTTGGTTTAATTTAGTTTTGATGGGTGTTTCTTGATCAGGGTGAACTGGCTAGATTGATTATATTTATTATAATGCTGTTGAAAATGTATTTAAGCAAATATACCCCCCCCAAAAAAAGTCAAGTCCATCTAGGCAGGCCAGTGCTGTCTGTGTTGTTTTGGACTGCACATGGAAAGGCTCCTGTCCCTTTAACTCTTTTATGAACATTACACAACAGGTCCAGGGAACACAGGCAACAAACAACCCAAAAAAGAAATCTGCCTGCCAGGGTAGGGTTGAGCCAGGGAGGAACCAGACACCCTGACCTGTCACGGTGGCCAATGAAAATAAACACTGAGTTCCCTTGACTCACTTGACTCTCCAGTCTGTCTATAGGTCAGGTTGATAAGAGCTCTAGGGTGCCAGGGTCTTTGCTCTTCCTCTCATTGTGGAAATCAAAGTAAATATGCATATTTGAAATCGAAAGAAAAAAACAGGTAGGGAATATTTTGGCAGGAGCCTTACATCCCTGACCCTCTTTTAATCAGATAAATTACAAGGAGTGTTTGTGGGGGGAAATAAGGGGGGTAGGATGGAGGAGGGATGAAAACGAGGGAAAATAAAAACAGATTAAGATGGGGGGGTAGGACGGAGGAGGGATGATGGAGCTGAGAGAATAGAACAGAGAGAGTTAGACGTTGAATTACATAGAGGATTGAAGGGGATTTTGGGAGAGAGGTTAGGCAGTTTTGTATTTCGCCGAGCTAATCATTTGACACCACTGTAAGTCAGTGAGTTGGCCACTGCCTAATACCACGCCCTTACATTGTGCCTGCGTCATGGTTCTCTCCCTGACCGAATCTACCTGAACACTTCCTCAGTGTTCTCCATAATGGCAGTAGTAGAGAGCTGTGAGTGTGAATACCACACCACTGTGAGGAAAGAGGAGGGGACCGAAGTCAAACGTCCAGCCAGCATCTGTCTCTGTCTTCAGGGCTGCAGGTAAAACTGTAGATGTAAAAAATATATATATATATATGTTGACTTGGCATGTGTTGTGGAGTGTTGCTCCGCTCCAAGCATGACTGCTTTGTTTGGATCAAGTTTCAGGTTTGCTAGGAGGGAGTATGTGTGGTGTTCTCGCAATGGTTTTACATGTCTCTCTCTCTCTCTATCTGTTAGTGATGGGAGAAAAAAATTGACAGTTTCATATCGGAATATTGTTTTTGACCATACTGTATTCCGTATCGTTTTGACAATATCGCAATATTATTTTTGCGCTAGTTGGCTGTACCTGCACCAAAACTCCAGTATTTTTCCTTCTTCACTTGTTCTCCATCTTCTTTTTAAATAGGAGCAAATTCGTTATCAGCACTTTTATTTCCATGATCAAAAAATGTGTTTTCTCGTGGCTCTCTCTTGTCCCTCTGCAGCAGACATATGGTGAGCAATATGAGCAATGTTTGGAACATCAAATCACAATAAAATCACAGTATCGAATCGCAATACGTATAGAATTAGTAGGTGTGCCCAAACCTTTGACTGGTACTATATATAGTATATATATATATATATACTGCTCAAAAAAATAAAGGGAACACTAAAATAACACATTCTAGATCTGAATGAATGAATGAAATATTCTTATTAAATACTTTTTTCTTTACATAGTTGAATGTGCTGACAACAAAATCACACAAAAATTATCAATGGAACTCAAATTTATCAACCCATGGAGGTCTGGATTTGGAGTCACACTCACAATTAAGGTGGAAAACCACACTACAGGCTGATCCAACTTTGATGTAATGTCCTTAAAACAAGTCAAATGAGGCTCAGTAGTGTGTGTGGCCTCCACGTGCCTGTATGACCTCCCTACAACGCCTGGGTATGCTCCTGATGAGGTCTGGACAGTCTGTGGTGCAATGTGGCGTTGGTGGATGGAGTGAGACATGATGTCCCAGATGTGCTCAATTGGATTCAGGTCTGGGGAACGGGCGGGCCAGTCCATAGCATCAATGCCTTCCTCTTGCAGGAACTGCTGACACACTCCAGCCACATGAGGTCTAGCTTTGTCTTGCATTAGGAGGAACCCAGGGCCAACCGCACCAGCATATGGTCTCACAAGGGGTCTGAGGATCTCATCTCGGTACCTAATGGCAGTCAGGCTACCTCCAAAGAAATGCCACCCCACACCATGACTGACCCACCGCCAAACCGGTCATGCTGGAGGATGTTGCAGGCAGCAGAACGTTCTCCACGGCGTCTCCAGACTCTGTCACGTCTATCACGTGCTCAGTGTGAACCTGCTTCCATCTGTGAAGAGCACAGGGCGCCAGTGGCGAATTTGCCAATCTTGGTGTTCTCTGGCAAATGCCAAACGCCCTGCATGGTGTTGGGCTGTAAGCACAACCCCCATCTGTGGACGTCGGGCCCTCATACCACCCTCATGGAGTCTGTTTCTGGCCGTTTGAGCAGACACATGCACATTTGTGGCCTGCTGGAGGTCATTTTGCAGGGCTCTGGCAGTGCTCCTCCTTGCACAAAGGCGGAGGTAGCGGTCCTGCTGCTGGGTTGTTGCCCTCCTACGGCCTCCTCCACGTCTCCTGATGTACTGGCCTGTCTCCTGGTAGCGCCTCCATGCTCTGGACACTACGCTGACAGACACAGCAAACCTTCTTGCCACAGATCGCATTGATGTGCCATCCTGGATGAGCTGCACTACCTGAGCCACTTGTGTGGGTTTTAGACTCCGTCTCATGCTACCACTAGAGTGAAAGCACCGCCAGCATTCAAAAGTGACCAAAACATCAGCCAGGAAGCATAGGAACTGAGAAGTGGTCTGTGGTCCCCACCTGCAGAACCACTCCTTTATTGGGGGTGTCTTGCTAATTGCCTATAATTTCTACCTGTTGTCTATTCCATTTGCACAACAGCATGTGAAATGTATTGTCAATCAGTGTTGCTTCCTAAGTGGACAGTTTGATTTCACAGAAGTGTGATTGACTTGGAGTTACATTGTGTTGTTTAAGAGTTCCCTTTATTTTTTTGAGCAGTGTATTATACAGTGTTTTTCTTTATTTTTACTGTTTTCTACATTGTAGAATAATAGGGAAGACATCCAAACTATGAAATAACACATATGGGATCATGTAGTAACCAAAAAAGTGTTAAACGAATCAAAATACATTTTATATTTGAGATTCTTCAAAGGAGCCACCCTTTGCCTTGATGACAGCTTTGCATACTCGTGGCATTTTCTCAACCAGCTTAATGAGGTAGTCACCTGGAATGCATTTCAATTAACAGGTGTGCCTTGTTAAAAGTTAATTTGTGGAATTTCTTTCCTTCTTAATGCGTTTGAGCCCATCAGTTTTGTTGTGAAAAGGTAGGGGTGGTATACAGAAGACAGCCCTATTTGGTAAAAGACCATATTATGGCAAAAACAGCTCAAATAAGCAAAGAGAAACGACAGTCCATCATTACTTTTAAAAATATGAAGGTCAGTCAATCTGGAAAATTTCAAGATCTTTTAAAGTTTCTTCCAGTACAGTCACGAAAACCATCAAGCGCTGTGATGAAACTGGCTCTCATGAGGACCGTCACAGGAAAGGAAGACCCAGAGTTACCTCTGCCGCAGAGGATAAGTTCATTAGAGTTACCAGCCTCAGAAATTGCAGCCCAAATAAATGCGTCACAGATTTCAAGTAACAGACACATCTCAACTGTTCAGAGGAGACTGCGTGAATCAGGCCTTCATGGTCAAATTGCTGCAAAAAAAACATTACTAAAGGACACCAATAAGAAGAAGAGTCTTGCTTGGGCCAAGAAACACGAGCAATGGACATTAGACCGGTGGAAATCTGTCCTTTGGTCTGATGAGTCTAAATTTGCGATTTTTGGTACCAACCGCTGTGTCTTTGTGAGACGCAAAGTAGGTGAACAAATGATCTCCGCATGTGTGGTTCCCACCGTGAAGCATGGAGAAATGCATTCCAGGTGACTACCTCATTAAGCTGGTTGAGAAAATGCCAAGAGTATGCAAAGCTGTCATCAAGGCAAAGGGTGGCTACTTTGAAGAACCTCACAAATGAAATGTATTGTGATTTGTTTAAAACTTTTTTGGTTATTTCATAGTTTTGATGTTTTCACTATTATTCTGCAATGTATAAAATACTCAAAGTAAAGAAAATCCCTGAAATGAGTAGGTGTGCAAACTTTTGACTGGCACTGTTTATATATATTATGGCCAAAAGTATGTGGACATGCCTTCAGCTTTTATCCCAACCCATTTCCAGTGGGTCAGAAGTTTACATACACTCAATTAGTATTTGGTAGAATTGCCTTTAAATTGTTTAACTTGGGTCAAACGTTTTGGGTAGCCTTCCACAAGCTTCCCACAATAATTTGGGTGAATTTTGGCCAATTTCTCCTGACAGAGCTGGTGTAACTGAGTCAGGTTTGTAGGCCTCCTTGCTCGCACACGCTTTTTCAGTTCTGCCCACAAATTTTATATAGGATTGAGGTCAGGGCTTTGTGATGGCCACTCCAATACCTTGACTTTGTTGTCCTTAAGCCAGTTTGCCTTCTTTCCTTCTTCATGATGTCATGTATTTTGGGAAGTGCACCAGTCCTTCCTGCAGCAAAGCACCACCACAACTTTCTGCCACCCCTGTGCTTCACAGTTGGGATGGTGTTCCTCAATCTTCAACCTTGAATGGCCTCATTGAGGACCTGGATAATTTCTCCAGTTTATCTGGATTAAAACTCAACTAAACTCAGAAAAAAAAGAAACATCCCTTTTTCAGGACCCTGCCTTTCAAAGATAATTAATAAAAATCAAAATAACTTCTCAGATCTTCATTGTAAAGGGTTTAAAACACTGTTTCCAATGCTTGTTCAATGAACCACAAACAATGAATGAACATGCACCTGTGGAACGGTTACGGTAGGCAATTAAGGTCACAGTTATGAAAACGTAGGACACTAAAGAGTCCTTTCTACTGACTCAGAAAAACACCAAAAGGAAGATGCCCAGGGTCCCTACTCATCTGCGTGAACGTGCCTTAGGCATGCTGCAAGGCGGCATGAGGACTGCAGATGTGGCCAGGGCAATAAATTGCAATGTCCGTACTGTGAGACGCCTAAGACAGCCTACAGGGAGACAGGACGCACAGCTGATCGTCCTCGCAGTGGCAGATCACGTGTAACAACACCTGCACAGGATCGGTACATCCAAACATCACACCTGCGGGACAGGTACAGGATGCAACAACAACTGCCCGAGTAACACCAGGATCGCACAATCCCTCCATCAGTGCTCAGACTGTCCGCAATAGGCTGAGAGAGGCTGGACTGGCTTGTAGGCCTATTGTAAGGCAGGTCGGATTCACGTTTATCGTCAAAGGAATGAGCTTTACATCGAGGCCTGTACTCTGGAGCGGGATCGATTTGGAGGTGGAGGGTCCGTCATGGTCTGGGGCGGTGTGTCACAGCATCATCGGACTGAGCTTGTTGTCATTGCAGGCAATTTCAACTCTGTGTGTTTACAGGGAAGACATCCTCCTCCCTCATGTGCTACCCTTCCTGCAGGCTCATCCTGACATGACTCTCCAGCATGACAATGCCACCAGCCATACTGCTCGTTCTGTGAGTGATTTCCTGCAAGACAGGAATGTCAGTGTTCTGCCATGGCCAGCGAAGACCCCGGATCTCAATCCCATTGAGCACGTCCGGGACCTGTTGGACCGGAAAGTGAGAGTTAGGGCCATTCCCCCCAGAAATGTCCGGGAGCTTGCAGGTGCCTTGGTGGAAGAGTGGGGGTAACATCTCACAGCAAGAGAAAATCTGGTGAGGTCCATGAGGAGGAGATGCACTGCAGTACTTAATGCAGCTGGTGGAATGGTAAACCAAACAAGCATATTTATATAGCGAACATGAGTTTGGAGTGTTAAATATGATTAAACCTCTCTCTTACAGCCTCCATTGGACTGAAATCGTGTCTAAATCCAAAGAGTTTTTCTAGCAAGGTACTAGGAGAGGCCCATCCTATGTTTAAGAGTGGGCTCTTTGCCTTTTTGCAGATTAAAACCTTACATTTTCGGTGGATTGACAATGGATCCCTGTTTATCTCATGCAGAGTTGGCTACAACTATATATATTACAATAAGGGTATAATATTTAGAAAGTATATTGTAAACAAGAATGGTAAGAATATGTCACACAAGGAACTAACAATAGTGCATATTATCAATTAAAAATGATAACCAACTTATTATGGTGGCACTGCCACAAAATTGTAAGAGACAATTACTAAAAACAATAATTGACACATCAATCCATTCATTTCAATTTAGGCTATAATATAAAATACTTGCTACAGAGAGAATGCTCAATATATGGGGCATTGACCACGATCAATCAATTGAAAATATCATTATACTATTGGGTAAAGTATTTCTTTTTAGGGCAATATCGGTAGAAAAGTTACTAATAGGAAGGTTCAGGACCCTCGTACGACATCATAGTAAAATGGAGGAATGTTTTGCAAAAAGAAATAGCAAAATGGCATACTGGGAAAGATGGGTTCATCTGTGGAGATCGGTGGGTTGGAGTTTAAATCAAAATGAGTGGTGGATTGTCTGCTGTGGGTGAAAATCCAGCACTTGAAGAAAGAGGAATATATGTCGAATTATTGAACTACATGTACCGTAGATGTGATTGAAAATAGCTGTAAATAGCAGTAGAGGTATTGTTGTCCATTAGTTTACTCCAGAAAGGGTAGGGTAGGAGGGGGTGGGGAGTATTTTAAAAAAAAGAGGGGATTAGAAATGATGCTATCAACAAAATTGATAGAATCTACAATCTGCAATATTAAAGCTGATGGACCCAAAAGTGCAGCAGACGTCCAATAGAAGCGCAGATACAACAGAGTGAATCCTATAGCCATGTACAATTGACTACCAGTTCTCCAATGACAGACAGGTATAATGGAGGACTCCAGTTTGAAAGATGTTATCAATCCTTTTTCCTTTACTGCCTACTGAGAGCATCCAGAGAATTGGAATACATGATGCATTACTCTATACAGAATGACCATGCGTTACTCTATACAGAATGACCATGCGTTACTCTATACAGAATGACCATGCGTTACTCTATACAGAATGACCATGCGTTACTCTATACAGAATGACCATGCGTTACTCTATACAGAATGACCATGCTTTACTCTATACAGAATGACCATGCGTTACTCTATACAGAATGACCATGCGTTACTCTAAACAGAATGACCATGCGTTACTCTATACAGAATGACCATCTAAACAGAATACTCTATACAGAATGACCATGCGTTACTCTATACAGAATGACCATGCGTTACTCTATACAGAATGACCATGCGTTACTCTATACAGAATGACCATGCGTTACTCTATACAGAATGACCATGCGTTACTCTATACAGAATGACCATGCGTTACTCTATACAGAATGACCATGCATTACTCTATACAGAATGACCATGCATTACTCTATACAGAATGACCATGCGTTACTCTATACAGAATGACCATGCGTTACTCTATACAGAATGACCATGCATTACTCTATACAGAATGACCATGCGTTACTGTGCAGTTACCTTTGACTATTTCTCATTTGTACTTAACAAAGCAGTGATGCCTCTCAGATAGTATTTAAGACCACTATTTGAAGCTGTGGTGGGGAAACGGAGGACGTTCCTCCATCAGAGATTTACAAGATTAAAGTGCTCCAGTCATGCTCTCAATGCGTGTCCCTCAAATGGCACCCTATTCCCTATATGGTGCCGTCTTTTGACCACCACAGCCCTATGGGCCCTGGTTGTTTGTCTCATTCTTTGTGTGTTGTGTAGTAAATATTTCAGCTTGCATTTTCAACGTGTTTTATTCGTTTTTTCCTGCAAAGCACATTGCATTGCATTCCATGTCTGAAATATGCCGTATAAAGAAAGATTGATTTGATATAGGGAATAGGGACGCAGACATTCTGCATCAGATCCTCCCAGGTCGGCCTGCCAGGGTATTTCAGGGTATTTCAGGGTATTTCATTGTCGCCATTGAAAATTGCCTGGCGATGTTCAGTTTCCAATGAATCTGAAAAGGCTGGCCCTTGCTGTGTTGTCTTCCTCGTCTTGTTTAGGGCGTACAAGTGTGCCTCTCCTCTCCCTCCTAGCACAACTAACGTTTTGGACTTCAGAGGACAATAACACAGGTGATGGACGTGGAGGCAGGGTCTCAGGAGAAGACAGATTGTGTCTTATTAAAAGTGCTTGGGCCGGAGATCAACCGATTTTACTTTTGGTTATACTTTTGGTTATATTAGTTAAGTTTATTTGCCATATGCACGGGATACACATGCTACACAGTACAATGGGAAGCTCACAGTACATCACTCTAGACCATGCGACATAAGAATAATAAAAAGGAATAATCAAATAAGCTCAATGGAATAAAAATAGTTCTTTGCAGGAATGTTTATACAGGGAAAGCACTCAAATCAATGTAAACATGCCAGGAGGGAGAATGGGGAGAAAGGTGTTGTACAATAAGTGGGCTTACAGCACGGGATAAAGTGCTACCATACTATTACTATGTTATTACCAATGTATTCTGTGCTGTAATGCAAAGTGCTAATGAATGTATCAATCGTGTTAAATCAGACACACCTCCCAAGCGGTTTAGTAGCTTGACATCCTGCAATCCTTTGTATCGTACATTGCCAGCCTTGGTTACATCATACATGTTGACATGGATGAACTCTGCCAGTTTCTCTGCTAGCTAGGTGCCACTTAACCCGATTTAACGCTTGTCAAACACCCATCAACCCCGCAAAACGTGTGAGAATTGGACTTATGTGCAGCACGTGACTCCATGAGCTCTAACGTGTATCCTGACACTTGCAATGATGAATCATTTTGTAACCCAAGATGAATACTAACCATGTCACATTTTGTGTTCTAATGTCCGGCAGGTTGAGTGTGTCGTTTAGTTTCATCAGTTAAGGTTGGCGTGATCTAACAATGCTCCTCTTGGAAGCTGGTTTCAGGTGGTGGCTTAGAGTGTTGTAGTCATTATCTAGCACCATTTGAAATCAGTGTTCTTGGGGCGGGAAGTAGCAACGTCTTCGCTGTGCCTCGGACCATCAACACCTAACCAAACACCCCTGGAATGACTGGAGGACGGACAAGCAGCCGAGTGAGAAAAAGATACTTCATATTGAGTGGGGGGAAACACTAAGGCCGAGATTCAATCAGCTTTAACCGGCGATAGCCGACACCTGCATAGCTGATGTTTTGGTGGTGTTGGGGCTGTCAAATCGGTGAGGAGCTGCTCTTGTGATCATTGTCATGGAAGCCACACCAGTCCCACTCCCGTTAGAAGTTCAGAACGAGAATGTGTGGGCTATATAGAAATAATAACGCTCAAATTGAAAATCATTCAAACAGAATCACGATTTCTATCAGCCTTATTGAGGTGTAGATTACCGCTCACATTCCAGTGTTCTAACTTGTAAACAAGGCTGCATGGGATTTGTCATAATGTGACTCCATGTCCCCTTCGGGTATAATGCCGGCAGCCGCTTGTGGATTTAACAGCTCTAACGCAGTTCGCCCTCCAACACATCAAAACATCAGCTATGTGGATGTCGGCTAAAGCGGATCTGATTCAATTGGTCCCTAAGTGCCATTGACTATATCCCTCAGTGGTGTAATGGCCTGTAGTCATCACGGATGTCACAGCAGAGACAGACAGACACCTCCGGCTAGTTGTCCTATCACCAAGGGTGACCGATTTCTTTTGGTGTTCAGAGTCTTGTTGTGTTTCTAGCACCATTTGAAATCGGTTACAATAAAGGACAAAGTCAACTGGACAGACGCAGGGGAAATGACTGCATTGAGTGAAGAACCGGACTTCTGAGGGGCTCTTGCTGCATCCCAGATTATGGGGTACATTAGTTTAAAATGGACCATGCATTTGTAAAACATTGCACACTGAATCACTTCACTTTAATGAGTAATAAGGTATTAGAGGCTGGCCAAAGGTAAATAACAATGCAATGAACATAAATGAATCAGACATTGCCTCTGTCTTTGCAGTGTACACACCAGCCAGGAAATCTGATGTAATTTGCTATTTAGTCCACCAGGTGGCAATGATCACATGAACACAGTCTCTCAGCGTCCTTCTCACAGTGGGAATTTGTCATCGCCCATAGTTTTCCTGACCATGTCACCTGACTCAGAAAGTATATATATATTTATTTTTATACATGCATATTTATTTTGGTAAATACAGTAATGGAAAAATAGAGGTGCAACATTTTCAAAGATTTGACTGAGATACAGTTCTTAAGGAAATCAGTCAATTTAAATAAATAAATGAGGCCCTAATCTATGGATTTCACATGACTGGGAATACAGATATGCATCTGTTGGTCACAGATACCTTTTTTTAAAGTATGGGCGTGGATCAGAAAACCAGTCAGTATCTGGTGTGACCACCATTTGCCTCATGCAGCGCGTCACATCTCCTTCGCATAGAGTTGATGAGGCTGTTGATTGTGGTCTGTGGAATGTTGTCCCACTCCTCTTCAAAGGCTGTGCGATGTTTCTGGATATTGGCTGAAACTGGAACACTCTGTCGTACACGTCGATCTAGAGCATCCCAAACATGCTAAACGGGTGACATGTCTGGTGAGTATGCAGGCCATGGAGGAACGTTGACATTTTCAGCTTCCAGGAATTGTGTACAGATCATGAGGTGATGGCAGTGGATGAATAGTATGACAATGGGCCTCAGGATCACGTCACAGTATCTCTGTGCATTCACATCGATAAAATGCAATTGTGTTCATTGTCCGTAGCTTATGCCTGGCCATACCATAACCCCAGCGCCACCATGGGGCTCTCTATTCACAACGTTGACATCAGCAAACTGCTCATCCACACGACGTCATACACGTGGTCGGCAGTTGTGAGGCCGGTTGGACATACTGCCAAATTCTCGAAAACAACGTTGGTGGCGGCTTATGGTAGAGAAATTAACATTTAATTCTCTGGCAACAGCTCTGGTGGATATTCCTGCAGTCTCAAACTCAAAAAGGTCTGGGACACTGTAAAGTCCATGGAGAATAAGAGCACCTCCTCCCAGCTGCCCACTGCACTGAGGCTAGGAAACACTGTCACCACTGATAAATCCTCGATAATTGAGAATTTCAATAAGCATTTTTCCACAGCTGGCCATGCTTTCCACCTGGCTACCCCTACCCCGGTCAACAGCCCTGCACCCCCCCACAGCAACTCAACCAAGCCTCCACATTTCTCCTTCACCCAAAGATTGGAAAGCAGCTGCGGTCATCCACCTCTTCAAAGGGGGGGACACTCTTGACCCAAACTGCTACAGACCTATATTCTACCCTGCCTTTCTAAGGTCTTCGAAAGCCAAGTCAACAAACAGATTACCGACCAGTTCGAATCCCACCATACCTTCTCCGCTAATGCAATCTCGTTTCAGAGATGGTCATGGGTGCACCTCAGCCACGCTCAAGGTTCCTAAACAATATCATAACCGCCATCGATAAGAGACAATACTGTGCAGCCGTATTCATTGACCTGGCCAAGGCTTTCAACTCTGTCAATCATCATGTACATTCTTATCGGCAAACTCAACAGCCTTGGTTTCTCAAATGACTGCCTCGCCTGGTTCACCAGCTACTTCTCTGATAGAGTTCAGTGTGTCAAATTGGAGGGCCTGTTGTCCGGAACTCTGGCAGTCTCTATGGGGGTGCCACAGGGTTCAGTTTTCGGTCCAACTCTCTTCTCTTATAACATCAACGATGTCGCTCTTGCTGCTGGTGATTCTCTGATCCCCCTCTACGCAGACGACACCATTCTGTATACTTCTGGCCTTTCTTTGGACACTGTGTGAACAAACCTCCAAACGAGCTTCAATGCCATACAACACTCATTCCGTGGCCTCCAACTGCTTTTAAATGCAAGTAAATATAAATGCATGCTCTTCAACCGATAGCTGCCCGCGTGATTAGCATCACTACTCTGGACGGTTCTGACTTAGAATATGTTGACAACTACAAATACCTAGGTGTCTCGTTAGACTGTAAACTCTCCTTCCAGATTCACATTAAGCATCTCCAATCCAAAATTAAATCTAGAATCGGCTTCCTATTTTGCAACAAAGCATCCTTCACTCATGCTGCCTAACATACCCTCGTAAACTATCCTACCGATCCTTGACTTCGGCGATATCAATTACAAAATAGCTTTAAACACTCTACTCAGCAAATTGGATGCAAGCGATCACATTGCCATCCGTTTTGTCACCAAAGCCCCATATACTACCCACCACTGCGACCTGCTCTCGTTGGCTGACCCTCGCTTCCTATTCATCGCCGAAAACCCACTGGCACCAGGTCATCTATAAGTCTTTGCTAGGTAAAGCCCCGCCTTATTTCAACTCACTGGTCACCAGACGTGCTCAATGGGATTGAGATCCGGGGTCTTCGCTGGCCATGGCAGGACACTGACACAGGACACTGACATTCCTGTCTTGCAGGTAATCAGACACAGAACGAGCGGTGACTGGGGGCATTGTCATGCTGGAGGGTCATGTCAGGATGTCCTCCGATACACAAGTCAAGTCCCGATCGAACATCTCTGGAGAGACCTGAAATAGCTGCGCAGCGACGCTCCCCATCCAACTTGACAGAGCTTGAGAGGATCTGCAGAGAAGAATTGGAGAAACTCCACAAATACAGGTGTGCCATGCTTGTAGCGTCCTACCCAAGAAGACTCTAGGCTGTAATCGCTGCCAAAGGCGCTTCAACAATGTACTGAATAAAGTGTCTGAATACTTACGTAAATGTGATAGTTTTTGCTTTGTCATTATGGAGTATTGTGTGTAGATTGATGTAGGGGGGAAAACGATTGAATCCATTTTAGAATAGGGTTGTAACGTAACAAAATGTGAAGAAAGTCAAGGGGTCTGAACATTTTCCGAATACTTTTCCCCCTACATCAAGTAATCGGGGTTGGATTAAATGCGGAAGACACATTTCAGTTGTACAGCTGACTAGGTTCCCCCCTTTCCTCTTTTAGCGTTGTGTTTATTCATGGTGTTATTATTTTTCTCTCTGCATTGTTGGGAAGATCTGAAGTAGCACTCACAAGCAAAAACATTTCCCTGAAAATGACACATTTGTACACCACATCATTGCTCTCTCCTGCTCTGCTGTGGGTGCATCATGTACATCTTGCTAGCCGTCACTGATATGGCGAGGGGCTGAAGCTCATTGGTTGAACTTGAATTGGTAAGGGGCTGGCTCACGTGGAGGAAAATGCACATCTTCCAGAAAAACTGTTGCTTTCAAAACTAGGGATTTCTTGGATAATTGAGGTAAAACAGTAATTCTGTTCATAGATTATGCATGTATGAACTACACGTCGACACATCCAGTCCAAAGCTCATTGGTTGAACTTGAATTGGTAAGGGGCTGGCTCACGTGGAGGAAAATGCACATCTTCCAGAAAAACTGTTGCTTTCAAAACTAGGGATTTCTTGGATAATTGAGGTAAAACAGTAATTCTGTTCATAGATTATGCATGTATGAACTACACGTCGACACATCCAGTCCAAAGCAGGAAGTTAAAAAAAAATACTTAGTAGTCGCCAAAGTTCCGGAGCATATCTTTAACACACAAATTAAAATTTGTCCAAATACTTATGACACCTTGAAATGGGGGGACTAGATAGATCAAATCCAAGTTTATTGGTCACATACAGTTTAGCAGATGTTATCGCAGGTACATCGAAATGCTTGTGTTACTGGCTCCTAACAGTGCTGTAAAAAAATGTCAAGCAAGTACACAAATAAGAACAAATTTCAAACAAGAAATCACAAATGACATCCAGTTAACAACCCAAATAACACTAATCAGTAATCCAAATTCAATCTGTGTATATAAACCAATATATATACACACACACACACACACTAAGAATGATATGTACAGCAGTAGATGTATTACAGTGAACTATGTCAAGAATTCAGTTGATAAATACAGGCGGTGTGCAAAACAGTGTAGCAAAACTGCAACGCACAGTAGATCTATTAGAATGAGCAATGAGAAGAATACAGTATATGAACACACAGGGTAAAAACAGTATAAAAGAAATGGTCCAGTGTTTAATGTCTCTATATACATGGGACAGCAGCGTTGGCTGTGGTGGTCTGTGCCATTTAAGATGAGGGAAGAATTATTATTTTATGTGCGAGCATGTCCTTATTTCTATTACAGCATATTGGATGACTAATTCATATTCCATTCACCTAGTTCAATGTGACAGCGATAGGTTTAGGCTACAACATGATTCTCAATTTTCCCCTATACCCATCATGAGGTTGCTACAACCTAGCCTATGAATGTACGTTTACAAAGTAGGCTCACGGGTCAAGATAAATTTGAGTAATCAAGGTGACAGACATTGACACATTCAATACCGCTTTGCACACTCTTGCCTGCATCTAGCTGATCTAGGATGTGATCATTAGTCCAACAGTTGCAAAATAGTTTATATTGAACAAATTCAGGTATGTTTAATCCCACTTTGTTCAGTTTGCTTCAGTCTTAGAATGTTTTAAACAGAATTGTCGGAATGAATAGACCTGATCACACGCAAACAGTTCATTTTCATAGCCGCCACATACAAACAGCACGAACCCTTTGATTATTATCATTATCTCGCATCTACACTCCTCCTCTCACCTTCTCCCTTCACGTGTGGACATCAATCACAACCAGGCAAACCGTCATATCATAACTGAAGTCAATGTACCCAGAGGACAGAAAGCAGTTGTCCTCAGGCTACACCATTGTGTTGTTGGGGCTTCTGTAGACCTTCAGTGCAAAACAGTGTGTGAATATATTTAGTATAGTTTTATCTAAAGAGGATAACCTCTTTAATGTCTCTATTTGAAAAAGAATACATTCACTAAGGATGGTCCTCCCCTTCCTCCTCTAAGGAGGCTCCACTGGTATGCATGTGTATATACGTGAGTATGACGACTATGTATGAGCTTGTGTGTTTTCTTTTGTCTCTTACTTACTCCAGGAGTACTACTTACTACTCTAACTACAGGAGATGGTTGTTGGCTGATCAGGAGTCTGATAGCCTTAGGATACAAGCTGTTTTTCAGTACAGAGCCAAGTTTTAGCTTCACTATCCAAATAAATACACAGGGGAATCTTGTTGGACATTTTAATAAATATGATTTCCTTCAAATTCTTTATTTCAAAGGGTGTAAAACTGGCTTTGTGATGCAGGGTTGCCCTAAAGGGGAGAATTGTAACTAAGAACGTTGGCAATGAGATAAAGCAGGCTTAGATGGAGATATTAGTGAAGTACACTGGAAGTAAATGGTTTTGGAACAATCAGGTTAGGCCACTCATTAAGCACAAGCTTCCAAATGAGAGTGAACCAATTCATTCTTCATCATGAGGTTTCTGCAATCACGTAATAGAACTTCCTTTGAAAGGATATGAACCCGGTGTTTGGGAGGGGCTGGTACATTCATAAGCAGGAGGGTAGTGCATTAAATCACAGCAGCATGTTCACTGTGACTCCCTTCTCAAGGATGCAAGAGGAGACTAAAGCAAATCAGAAGACTTGGTACTGAAAAAGAAAACAAAATAATACAGTTAAGACAACCCCAGAAAATACATTTCACATTTATTTCCACACATTCTCCGTGTGGATGGGTGGACCTGTGGAACATAAACGGGATAAATCTGTTGGACTTTGACACATACAATATATACTGAAAAGTATGTGGACACCCCTTCAAATGAGAGGATTTGGCTATTTCAGCCACACCCGTTGCGGACAGGTGTATAAAATCGAGCACACAGTCATGCAATCTCCATAGACAAACATTGGTAGTACAATGTCCTTACTGAAGAGCTCAGTGATGCTCACCCATCAAAATAAAAACATTTAGCATTTCACTGCTAAACCATACTCAATCACATCACCCATATTTTTTTTATTCCATCTTATTTTAATACAAAGAGAGGTCCATACAAAAATGGCTTGTTGAGATCGGTGTGGAAGAACTTGACTGGCCTGCACAGAGCCCTGACTTCAACCCCATCGAACACCTTTAGGATGAATTGGAACGCCGACTTCTTATTATATAAAATTAAATAAAAACGGTGAGCTCAGAAGTCCATCTTCTTACCGTGGCCAAGGGTGCTACAACTCTCTGTCTTCAGAGTTACTAGTGGCCACATTTCCTGAGTATCCAACTCGAGAGCTGTAACACAGAAGTCGAGCACTGGTCACCATGTCTGTATTTCTGTGTGACCAGGAGGCCAAACCTAGCGTGGAACTCAGACGTGCTTTGTGCAAACAAGCCAGTCCTTGCCACATGTCATATGCCAAACGGTTTGCTATATGGCACGGAGTGGTGAGTGGAATGTTATGGATACCAGACTAGGCCAAACCCATTGGTCTCATCAATCTGCCACCCTTGCCTGCCATGTGTGTGACAACCCCTCTGGACCTCTTCAACAACAGACACACCAACTAGCTCAATGTTTAAGAACACTAGCAGATTTCTGGGACAAAATGGCCATTGCGTTTACTTTGCAGCTCCACTTCTGTGGCTGGTGTGTGTATATTGATGTTAAACACCAGAAAGCTTTGCAAATATAAAGCATGCAGCATTTAGCTGAAGCAGCATAGGTGGCTATGACAGCAGTAAGAACTCAAAAGAACACACGAAACTGTACAACAGTTGTTTTAGTGAGCGCAAAGAAAAGAGGGAGGAGCCATGACAGGAAACAAGCCTTGATTGGATGTTAGTTAATGAAATAAGAATTTCTTACCGTGCTTTATATTTGTAGATTATAAATACTATAATACAACCAACGACTAGAAAGAAAAAGGAGACGTTTATAAGGTATTATTTTGTTTAACATATGAAGTAGTTCATTTTTACTTGTATAGAGTTTAAAACCACAATATTCCTTCTCCTTACTGTGAACATTAATAAATTATGGGATGTCAACAGAAAGGGGTATTGTTATAGGTTTGTATACCAGTAACAATAGAAAAGTATTACAAATAACTTCATGTCTGTTCTGCAAGAAAAGGCTTGAACAGAATACTACCTAGGTAATAAAAATACATTGGTGAGCATATGCTAGAAAATAAATGATTGAGTCAACATTGTTGCATGATGACTAGATTTGAAAATGTTCAACATAAAACCAAACAAATACTGCTTATCCCGTTCGTCTTTATAAGATTGAATATAATACAATTCTTGGAACTTGTTTTGGAGAAGATGGTATGACTTGATTTAACAGGTCACCATGTTGTACTGTTACTGTCATAATCCACTGCAACTTACCAAGTACGCCTAGGACACTCCCTAATATGACCCATGTGTGGTCTGTAAGAGAAACAAACAAACGTGGGAAGGAAGATGCCATCATGAATTTGCAGTGAAGATGAATCATCACTAAATAGCCTAAACACTGCTTGAACCATCAAAGAGATCATACACTGTACAACATGTATGGATGAGCGCTAACTGTTGTAACATCATACACTGTACAACATGTATGGATGAGAGCTAACTGTTGTAACATTATACACTGTACAACATGTACGGATGAGAGCTAACTGTTGTAACATCATGTACTGTACAACATGTATGGATGAGCGCTAACTGTTGTAACATCATACACTGTACAACATGTATGGATGAGAGCTAACTGTTGTAACATTATACACTGTACAACATGTATGGATGAGAGCTAACTGTTGTAACATTATACACTGTACAACATGTACGGATGAGAGCTAACTGTTGTAACATCATGTACTGTACAACATGTACGGATGAGAGCTAACTGTTGTAACATCATGTACTGTACAATATGTACGGATGAGAGCTAACTGTTCTAACATATACCGTACAACATGTACGGATGAGAGCGGTTGTAACATGTACGGATGAGAGCTAACTGTTGTAACATCATACACTGTACAACATGTACGGATGAGAGCTAACTGTTGTAACATCATACACTGTACAACATGTACGGATGAGAGCTAACTGTTGTAACATCATACACTGTACAACATGTACGGATGAGAGCTAACTGTTGTAACATCATACACTGTACAACATGTACGGATGAGAGCTAACTGTTGTAACATGTACAGATGAGAGCTAACTGTTGTAACATGTACAGATGAGAGCTAACTGTTGTAACATCATACACTGTGCAACATGTACTGATGAGAGCTAACTGTTGTAACATATACAGATGAGAGCTAACTGTTGTAACATCATACACTGTACAACATGTACGGATGAGAGCTAACTGTTGTAACATGTACAGATGAGAGCTAACTGTTGTAACATCATACACTGTGCAACATGTACTGATGAGAGCTAACTGTTGTAACATATACAGATGAGAGCTAACTGTTGTAACATCATACACTGTACAACATGTACGGATGAGAGCTAACTGTTGTAACATGTACAGATGATAGCTAACTGTTGTAACATCATGTACTGTACAACATGTACGGATGAGAGCGGTTGTAACATGTACGGATGAGAGCTAACTGTTGTAACATCATACACTGTACAACATGTACGGATGAGAGCTAACTGTTGTAACATTATACAACATGTACGGATGAGAGCTAACTGTTGTAACATCATGTACTGTACAACATGTACGGATGAGAGCTAACTGTTGTAACATGTACAGATGAGAGCTAACTGTTGTAACATCATGTACTGTACAACATGTACGGATGAGAGCGGTTGTAACATGTACGGATGAGAGCTAACTGTTGTAACATCATACACTGTACAACATGTACGGATGAGAGCTAACTGTTGTAACATTATACAACATGTACGGATGAGAGCTAACTGTTGTAACATCATGTACTGTACAACATGTACGGATGAGAGCTAACTGTTGTAACATCATGTACTGTACAACATGTACGGATGAGAGCTAACTGTTCTAACATATACCGTACAACATGTACGGATGAGAGCGGTTGTAACATGTACGGATGAGAGCTAACTGTTGTAACATCATACACTGTACAACATGTACGGATGAGAGCTAACTGTTGTAACATCATACACTGTACAACATGTACGGATGAGAGCTAACTGTTGTAACATCATACACTGTACAACATGTACAGATGAGAGCTAACTGTTGTAACATCATACACTGTACAACATGTACGGATGAGAGCTAACTGTTGTAACATGTACAGATGAGAGCTAACTGTTGTAACATGTACAGATGAGAGCTAACTGTTGTAACATCATACACTGTGCAACATGTACTGATGAGAGCTAACTGTTGTAACATATACAGATGAGAGCTAACTGTTGTAACATCATACACTGTACAACATGTACGGATGAGAGCTAACTGTTGTAACATGTACAGATGAGAGCTAACTGTTGTAACATCATACACTGTGCAACATGTACTGATGAGAGCTAACTGTTGTAACATATACAGATGAGAGCTAACTGTTGTAACATCATACACTGTGCAACATGTACTGATGAGAGCTAACTGTTGTAACATGTACGGATGAGAGCTAACTGTTGTAACATCATACACTGTACAACATGTACGGATGAGAGCTAACTGTTGTAACATCATACACTGTACAACATGTACGGAGGAGAGCTAACTGTTGTAACATGTACAGATGAGAGCTAACTGTTGTAACATCATACACTGTACAACATGTACGGATGAGAGCTAACTGTTGTAACATGTACAGATGAGAGCTAACTGTTGTAACATCATACACTGTGCAACATGTACTGATGAGAGCTAACTGTTGTAACATATACAGATGAGAGCTAACTGTTGTAACATCATACACTGTGCAACATGTACTGATGAGAGCTAACTGTTGTAACATGTACGGATGAGAGCTAACTGTTGTAACATCAATAGGTAAAAGCTGGGTGACCGCTTACTTTTAGCATCAGGGGGACCAGGTACGCGATCTGTAACACAAAGAAGAGATATTAAGGTTTGCGCACACACACACACAATAAATGCTTTATTTGAATCCAACAATCAAATGTACAAAAAAAAGCATCCAAACACTTCAAAAGGTCCCTGTATGCATGGCACTCAAGGGTACAGGAAAAGCACCTCCTTCTCCAAACTGCTGGGCTTCCCACGACAGCTGAAACAGAGCAGTACCTAGCCAACTGCTTTGCCCTAGTTTTCAGGCTCGCAATCTGGAGGCTATGCACTGCAAGCCTGTGTACGTGCTTCTACACCTGCATTGCTTGCTGTTTGGGGTTTTAGGCTGGGTTTCTGTACAGCACTTTGAGATATCAGTTGATGTACGAAGGGCTATATAAATAAATTTGATTTGTACGTGGCAGAGACTGCCAAATATCAACGCCACCAGCTTTCACCTACACCCATTTCCATTCATGTTGCGACAGTTGAGGTTCATACTCAGAAGTACGGCCAGGTATCCCCGCCCACTACATGGACTGGGGATGGGTCGTGAATGCCATTGATGCTGGTAGATTCGGCCATTGAGTAGAACTTGTTTGAAAGCTGATTTTACTGTTGTAACAAGCAACAACAAAAAAATTGTCCAAAATATCATCCAACCTTTACTGCATTAACGGTGGCAGTTGTTATGCTAGTAAATAATCATGTTTTACCACAGAGCTGCAGCACTCATGTCTGGTCCTGGCGAGCACGCACACACACAGTCTTGCACAGCTAACCTTGTGGGGATATACAATTCAGTCCCATTCAAAATCCTATTTTCCCCAACCTGTACCCTTAACCCTATCTCCTAATCCTAATCCTAATTCTAACCCTAAACCCCCTATAAATAGCATTTGACCTTTTGGGAACCAACTGTCCCCAGTTGGTCAAAACATTTTTAGTTTACTATTCTTGTGGGGACTTCTGGTCCACACACACACACAGTAGAATGGCCTAACTGAAGAGCTCAGTGACCTTCAACGTGGCACAGTCATAGGATGCCACCTTTCCAACAAAGCAGTTTGTCAAATCTCTGCCCTGATAGAGCTACCCCATTCAACTGTAAGTGCTGTTATTGTGAAGTGGGAACGTCTAGGAGCAACAACACGCAAAGTGGTAGGCCACACAAGCTCACAGAACGGGACCTCCGAGTGCTGAAGCGCGTAAAACCATCTGATACCACGAAATTGGGGATAAAAAGGGCTAAAACAAAAAAAATATTCTTATTTACAATAAATGTGACTCCAAAATGACACAATACATTATTTACCATTCATTTCTATGACATTGTATCACTTCAAATCCAAAACAACAAAAATGTTCACTATCCCAATACTTTTGTAGCTCACTGGAAAATTAGATTAGGATTGTGCCAAGCAGTATCAAAAAGGACTGTACCTTCGTTTGTGGTTTTCTTTGAAGCAGTGGTAGTAGCTGTTGTGGTAGTAGTAGTAGTAGTGGTAGTAGTAGTAGTAGTAGTAGTGGGCTTTGTTGTCGTCGGAAGGGCTATAAAGGCATGCAATGCAATTAGGCCAATAACTATTCTTGTCCAGTCTGTCACATCAATGTACTGTTGTTATCCCTCCACATACCATATTGTCTTATCAAAATATTCTCTATATGTTTATATGAGATCAATTACAATTCAGAAAGTCAGTTTGCTGACACATTGGTCATCTGGCACTAAATACCAAATGACGCACAAAATATCTGATCCAAAATACAGGATAAAGTATGTTAAGTAACACACTGAAACAAGTCTTACCTTTGCATGTGGGAATAGAAGCTGACCAGCCTTCTATTTCACATGTCAGACTGGCCTCTCCCATCATCTTATATCCATCGTTGCACTTATACATCACAAAAGACTTGTGCTGGTAGGGGGGCAGACGACCTTGAATCCTAACGCCATTCTCAACAACAGGAGCAGGACATGAAACCACTGCAGATGTAAGAGCAAAGAGATGTTTATTCTCTATGGTTGTGAAGTAAAGGTGTCCCAAGTCTCTTATTTGTTGGTTTTAGGCTACTTGAAGCAATATTAACACAATGTTGTTATAACCACCTATTTATGTATATTATGCAACTAATCTTTTCAATAAATAGGCTATATTTTTGTAACTAATTTCCCCTGAGCTCAATGTTGCATCATGGTTTTAAGTGTATAGTACACATTAGGGCAGGGCTGCACATACCTCTTCCTGGAAATCTACTGTCCTGTAGTTCTTCAGTCCAACCCTAATTTAGCAGATCTGATTCAGCTAGTTAAGATCTTGTTGCGAAGCTAATAAGTACAATCAGGTGTGTTAAATTAGGGTTGGACTGAAAACCCACAGGACTGTAGAGCTCCAGGAAGAGGGTTGGGCAGCCCTGCATTAGGGTGTGCACTGTTCAGACCACTCCTTAGGCTGTCTCATGTACATCTGTATTATCAGGCTAGATACTGTGATATTTATACACTTATTTTATCATCTGGACCGTGACCTTGCTCATGATTGTGTAGTGGACAGGACTGGGTAGGTTCATTTCTAAATATAATCCGTTACCTGTCCAAAATTGTAATCAGTTACATAACCTTTGGAGTACTCAAACGCAGTAATGTAATCTGATTACTTTCCCCTTAAGAGGCATTAGAAGTAGACAAAGGATCCATCAAACGCATTTGGGGTGTCATCATAGTGGTCTCTGAATTATGGTCAGACTCGCTCTGATGGAACAAACTTAAAACTTGCGCCGTTTTTCAAAGCTGAATTGAATGCCATTGAGAAAACAGAAAGGTGTTGAATCTAGAGGTCGACTGATTATGATTTTTCAACACGATGCCGATTATTGGAGGACAAAAAAGCCGATACCGATCAATCGGCCAATTTTTTAAATGTATTTGTAATAATGACAATTACAACAATACTGAATGAACACTTATATAATACATCAATAAAATCAATTTAGCCTCAAATAAATAATGAAACCTGTTCAATTTGGTTTAAATAAGGAAAAAACAAAGTGTTGGAGAACAAAGTAAAAGTGCAATATGTGCCATGTAAGAAAGCTACCGTTTAAGTTCCTTGCTCAGAACATGAGAACATATGAAAGCTGTTGGTTCCTTTTAACATGAGTCTTCAATATTCCCAGGTAAGAAGTTTTAGTTTTAGTTTTTTTTGTAGTTATTATAGGAATTATAGGACTATTTCTCTCTATACCATTTGTATTTCATATACCTATGACTATTGGATGTTCTTATAGGCACTTTAGTATTGCCAGTGTAACAGTAAAGCTTCCGTCCCTCTCCTCGCTCCTTCCTGGAACCAGGAACACAACGACAGACACCCTCGAAGCAGAGCAAGGGGAACAATGGGGCGGCAGGGTAGCCTAGTGGTTAGAGCGTTGGACTAGTAACCGGAAGGTTGCAAGTTCAAACCCCCGAGCTGACAAGGTACAAATCTGTCGTTCTGTCCCTGAACAGGCTAGGTCGTCATTGAAAATAAGAATTTGTTCTTAAGTGACTTGCCTAGGTAAAATAAAAATACTCCAAGTCTCAGAGCGAGTGACGTTTGAAACGCTATTAGTGCGCACCCAGCTAACTAGCTAGCCATTTCACATCGTTACACCAGCCTAATCTCGGGAGTAGGCTTTAAGTAATAAACAGCAGAGCTGCTGGCAAAACTCACGAAAGTGCTGTTTTAATGAATGCTTATGAGCCTGCCTACCATCGCTCAGTCAGACTACTCTATCAAATCATATTATAACATAATAACACACAGAAATGCGAGCCTTTAGGTCCTTAATATGGTCGAATCCGGAAACTATCATCTCGAAAATAAGACTTCCGTATTTTATCTAACGGGTGGCATCCATCAGTCTAAATATTCCTGTTACATTGCACAACCTTCAATGTTATGTCATAATTACGTAAAATTCTGGCAAATTAGTTCGCAATGAGCCAGGCGGCCCAAACTGTTGCACACACCCTGACTCTGCGTGCAATGAACATAAGAGAAGTGACACAATTTCACCTGGTTAATATTGCCTGCTAACCTGGATTTCTTTTAGCTAAATATGCAGGTTTAAAAATATATACTACTGTGTATTGATTTGAAGAAAAGCATTGGTGTTTATGGTTAGGTAGACGTTGGAGCAACAACAGTCCTTTTTCGCGAATGCGCACAGCATCGATTATATGCAACGCAGGACACGCTAGATAAACTAGTAATATCATCAACCATGTTTAGTTATAACTAGTGATTATGATTGATTAAGTTTAATGCTAGCTAGCAACTTACCTTGGCTTCTTACTGCATTCGCGTAACAGGCCGGCTCCTCGTGAGGAAGGTGGTTAGAGCGTTGGACTAGTTAACCGTAAGGTTGCAAGATTGAATCCCTGAGCTGACAAGGTAAAAATCTGTCGTTCTGCCCCTGAACAAGGCAGTTAACCCACCGTTCCTAGGCCGTCATTGAAAATAAGAATGTGTTATTAACTGACTTGCCTAGTTAAATAAAGATTAAATAAAGGTGTAAAGAATAAATAAATAAAAAATATTTTAAAAAACATTTTTATTTTTTAATCAGTGTCCAAAATTACCGATTGTTATGAAAACTTGAAATCGGCCCTATTTAACCGGTCATTCCGATTAATCGGTCGACCTCTAGTTGAATACTTTCTGAAGTCAAATAATGCAAGAAGTAATCTAGTTTTCAAAAGTATCTGTAATCTGATTACAATATCTTATCAGTGTGAACAGTTCATACGAACAGTTCTGTCCTGTCAACAACCATAATTATGATTGTTTAAAACAGAAGGGGGGAAAAAGGCAAGCTTTCAACGTACTTTTACACTCCGGTGGAGCTGGCTGGAATTCTCCATCCTTTTCACAGACTATGGATTTAGTTCCAACCAGAGTGAATTCCTTCTCACAGCTATATTCCACAACACTTCTATAGTGGTACTCTTCATCAGGTGGGATAACAAGTACACCGTTGACAATGGTGGGGGGCTTTCCACACTTCACCACTGCAGAGTAGAACACAACAGCAGTTATGAACAGTTTTGATCTCGGCACAAGCATAGAACTGTTTAAGATAGTTATTTTCACCTTGACTAACCTTCACATACAGGAACTCTGCCATCCCAGCCGTCGACCAAACAGTTCCTTACACCGCTGCCCACAAGCATATAGCTGAAAAAGAGAAAGATTAGACAGTATTTGGAGTATTGCTTTAAGGATAGCAAGGGTTACAACAGAGACGGCTCTGACCTTAAGCAAGATAGCAAAGGAAGATTATAGGCTAAACATGAAACATTTCCTTCAGCTTTTAGTGAGGTGAAGTTTGATTAAGGCCGATCTGGAAATCATAAAATTAGGCCTACAAATGGACAGTTGACATGTTTAACCACTCAGTTCAGCCCATGAAGATAGACTCATCATTGCCAATAAGGGCTTCCAGCATTTTAAAATAGCCAACTGGGTGGGGATTCCTGAGTTGGGAGCCCAGTGAAGAAGAATAAAAATGGACAACTTTAAAACGTAGTGGTCACAGATGCTATAATGGCACAGATACAAAGATGAGTGCTCTCTCTATGGTTCAGCCCTATGAGAGACACAGAGAGAGAGAGATATGAGGCAAATAGCCTTGCACTGACCCAGTGTCACAGAAAGCAACAGCCCTGGCGCCAAACAGAACCCCTGAGAGATTATATCGGCCGTTCATCACTTCTCCTGGTGAGCCACACGGCCTTACTGAAACCATAAAGAAAAAAGAGTCATGTACAGAGGAAATGTAGGCTAGCCTGACCTGTTTTGTGCCAACATTCCACTCCTTGCCACTCTGTGTCATATGCCAAACATGACATGGAGTGGCAAAGAGTGGAATGTTGAAAGAAAACAGGTCCAGATTCCAGGTTAGCCTACTTTTTCAGTGAGTTTTATGAATGGGCAATGAATATATCAAGCTGTGAGTGGGTGGGTAAAAACTGTTTAGTGAAAAGCATGAGCTGGTGCATACCCAAAGAGTTAGGAGGTGCGGACTAACGGCGAGTAAACTATAGGCTATAAAAACAAATAAAAGAGTTGCACACTGTATACACAAGCTCCCAGCAATTTTTGGGGTAAAACAACATTTCTAGATCACTGTGCCTTCTTCAGGGTAATATCATGAATGCTTGACCAGGTTATATAAACAACCAGTGCAATTAATGCAACCAATGACTAGTGAGGGGTATGTCATAGTAATTAGGGTGCTGAGGATGAAAAAGTTACTGTTAAAAGACAATAGTTTACAGCATGTTAAATATATTAGGCTATTGTTTTCATCATATTACAACATGATTAGATATTGTACATAGTATTAACATGAAAATGCATTTGACTATTTCATATATAGATTTAATTGTTTCCAATTAATTTCATCTTAGTCACATGCAATCCTTGGTTCAAACGCAATGCATAATAAGCATCTCTACCAGGGAACATCTTGGGTGCACGCTGATAAGCTGTGGAAAGAATACGTTCATTTAGCAGACCTGGTCATAAAAAAGGGGGGACTTGTTTATTAAAAAGGGCCCGAGGTCCAAGTCAACATTCAGACCACTAGTATTTTTTGTATAGGAGATCCAGTAGACCTCCCTCTGTAGTAGTAGGGTCTCAATGTTACCTCCTCTCCTTGGTAGGGGAACATGCTCGATACCTCTTGTATTTGAGGGAAGAAATAGGATGGTTAGCTCAAACAAAGTGAGCTGCTACTGGGTAGTCAGTGTTCTTGCACCTGATTGAGCTGCGGTGTTCAGCTATGCGTTGTTTTAATCCCCCCCCCCCCTACATGGGTTTTCCCACATGGACAGGTGAGGAGATGGATTCCGCCATGTGTCTTGCATGAGATGACACCACTAACAGGGATTTTTAGATTATGACACACCTCACTATTGTCATTGGTTGCACAAACTGTTTGTCTATATAGTCTGAGGTGCGCTCAGTTCGCTTGAACGGTTGCTACATTGCAGAACGGTTTGTGCTGAACGACACGTTTCCCCAAATCGCTCTTGAACAGAGGTACATTTGCTCCCGTGTGGCGAGGAGCAATGAGTGACGTATTTAAAAAAAAGGACAGAGCCACGATGACGAGGCTCCCCAACCCCTCCACGTTTTTCAACAGGTCGTTCCGTACAGCACCGTTTCCGTTTAATTGAACGCTCCAGAATGTAAACATTTACTGAGCGAAGCCCTGGTTCAAGCATTCATGATATTACCCTGAAGAAGGCACAGTGATACTGAAACATTGGTGGTTTACCCAATAAATTACTGGGAGCTTATATAGAGTGGGCGACTATTTTAGAACTAAAAACATTTACAGGAATATGGCCTAACTTTTTAGCACAATAAAAAATACAATTATTGGAATTACATTCGCATGTCAGTGTCACTGTACTCCACACGCCAGCAGTACAGATGACTGATCGAGACCCTCCTGCAGGGATATATCCAGTTGAACACTCAAAACGTGCGGTTGTTCCCTCTCCAAATGTCTCTTGAGTTGATGTAAAAACCATGTTTGACCCTTCTAACGGTATGGGTTTGGAGCAGTCTTGACCTGAAAACAAAAGAGACAAAATTGAATGACCAAGGTGGACAAATACCAAGGTGGACAAACACCTTCAAAACCCACATTGTCTCATGTCAGATGGGGTCAATATAACCTGACACGCAGTTGCCAGGAGCCAATGTGTCTAACTAAACGTGGAACTCATGGTGCTTTCAAGACAACTCATACACTCGAAGGGTTAACATTTACGTACGTGTTTTGCGTAGAGCTTCCTATTGGTCGATTATTCCAAGTAGGAAGCTCGGAGCTCATTTTTCTACAGTGGGTTTCCAAGTCAAAAATGTTAGTTTTGAGCTGTCTTGAAAGTCGCATCTCTTATATTGAGATTGTGCTCATTTTCCAAACACTAGTTCTTAGTTTTGAAACTCACGCAGATATAATGCACTGGTTACCAGAGACGGAAGTGGAAGCGAGACACCCCACTTTTTTTTCTGGTTCAATTAAAGGCAAATGAACTAAGTAGATCAGACTCAGTTACTATTGCATTGGTGTCTATAGGAGACCCACCCCGTTAAGTAGACCAGAATTTCTTTCTTTGCTGGCTCCTACAGAAAGACATGCTTGATCAGCTCCTCTTGCCCCAGCTAGCAGCCTTGTGCTATCTTGTTTGAATGGCCATTACGGTAGATAGTTTGCCAGCTTGTTGATGAAGTTGTATGCCACTAAAGATACGGGACTGTTCTTAGAAATCATCATCATCGCGTTTGGCCAACGCGATGACGTCGCAGCTAGAACCGTTATCTGTGCTGCAGAATTCGGCACACTAATCAGAACATTAACTATAACGAAAACTAATTTGTGTTATTAGATAGAATTTCAGTACACTATCAGTGCAGACGGCCGTCACGCAATCTGACGTGAGACAATGATTCAAACCATAGACGGTATAAGCAAAGACAGTATGAAGATATCCAGGCTGCATCACAACTAGCTGGGATTGGGAGTTCCATAGGGCGGCGCACAATTGGCCCAGCGTAGTCCGTCATTGTAAATTGTTAACTAACTTGCCTAGTTAAATAAAAGGTTAAAACATTATTTTTTTTTAAAGCAATGTCATGGCAACGTTAGCTAGCATAGCTCACGCGAAGAAACGCCTCGTCAGGTCTACCAGTGCAGGCCGTCAAATGAAAAGGCACTGCTATTCCATATAAAGTTGTTCTTAACAAAAATGTTAACGTGTCAGTGTCACTTTCACACGGTTGTAGTTAATGACAGGCTCAGCTATATAAAAGACATTGTCTCGAATCTAGGTTGCCTTTCGAATTTTTCACTTCACAGACTTGCCAAAATTCTAACCCGGTTGAGAAGGGCGTAATTGCGGCTCGTAAGTAAGGGCGTTCCTACATGTGGGCATCTCTGTACGGAACTCCTCTTTATACTTCTATTGGGGGTGCTCCAGTACATAACGTTGGATGCCAACCACTGATAAACCCTGCAGAAGAAGCTAGCTAGGACACCAGTAGACACAGGCCGTGTCTGAATACCCATATTTGCGTCCTAAAATAGGCCACTTGAGTATGCGAAAGAAGAAAGTTTAATTTGATTAAAAAATATATATTTTATATTCTTCAAAGTAGCCACTCTTTGCCTTGATGACAGCTTTGCACCCACTTGGCATTCTCAACAAGCTTCACCTGGAATGCTTTTCCAACAGTCTTGAAGGAGTTCCCACATATGCTGAGCACTTGTTGGCTGCTTTTCCTTCACTCTGCAGTCCAACTCATCCCAAACCATCTCTATTGGGTTGAGGTCAGATGAATGTAGAGGCCAGGTCATCTGATACGGTCTCCATCACTCTCCTTGGTCAAAAGGTCAAATAACCCTTACACGGCCTGGAGGTGTGTTTTGGGTCATTGTCCTGTTGAAAAACAAATGGATAGTCCCACTAAGCTTGCCTAGTTAAATAATGGTTAAATAAAAAATAAGTGCAAACCAGATGGGATGGTGTATCGCTGCAGAATGCTGTGGTAGCCATACTGTTTAAGTGTTCCTTGAATTTTAAATAAAACACAGACCGTGTAACCCGCAAAGCACGCCCACACCACCACCATGCTTCATGGTGGGAAACACACATGCGAAAATCATCCATTCACCTACTCTGCGTCTCACAAAGACATGGCGGATGGAACCAAAAATCTCAAAATTTGGACTCATCAGACCAAAGGACAGATTTCAACCGGTCTTATGTCCATTGCTTGTGTTTCTTTATTGGTGTCCTTTAACAGTGGTTTCTTTGCAGCAATTCGACCATGAAGGACTGATTCACGCAGTCTCCTCTGAACAGTTGATGTTCAGATGTGTCTATTACTTGAACTCTGAAGCATTTATTTGGGCTGCAATTTGAGGTAACTAATGAACTTATCCTCTGTAGCAGAGGTAACTCTGGGTCTTCCTTTCCTGTGGCGGTCCTCATGAGAGCCAGTTTCATCATAGCAATTGATGGTTTTTACGACTGCACTTGAAGAAACTTTCAAAGTTCTTGACATTTTGCAGATTGACTGACCTTAATGTTTTAAAGTAATGATGGACTGTCGTTTCTCTTTGCTTATCGGAGCTGTTCTTGCCATAATATGGACTTGGTCTTTTAGCAAATAGGGCCATCTTCTGTATACCACCCCTACCTTGTCACAACACAACTGATTGGCTCAAATGCATTAAGAAAATACATTTCACAAAATGAACAAGACACACCTGTTAATTGAAATGAATTTCAGGTGACTACCCCATGAAGCTGGTTGAGAGAATGCCAAGAGTGTGCAAAGCTGTCAAAGGCAAAGGGTGGCTATTTGAAGAATATAAAATATATTTTTATTTAAAAAAAATTGGTTACATGATTCCATATGTGTTATTTCATAGTTTTGATGTCTTCACTATTAACTTACAATGTGGAAAATAATACAAATAAAGAAAAACCATTGAATGGGTAGGTGTTCTAAAACTTGACTGGTACTGTACACCTAAAATAACATTGCAGGACTGTGGTTGGGTTCGGGACCAGTTCTTGTGGTAGCGTGTGGGAGTCGGACAGAAAGCCAGGAGTGAAACTGGGCTGACATTCTGCACATTTTCTCATCAATGAAACATCTGATCAATACATTTTTATGTTACCAAAACTATAATCCGTTACGAATACAGTGTACTAAGTTTCATAGACTTTGCCAAAGTTGACATTGTTTAGAAGTAGTGCAAGGTTAAATTGAGTTTGTGCACAGATGCAGGATGGACAACAATCTCTGCAGCACTCCACCAATCAGGCATTTATGGTAGTGGCCAGACGGAAGCCACTCCTCAGTAATTTTTTTATATTTTTTTATTTTACCTTTATTTTACTAGGCAAGTCAGTTAAGAACAAATTCTTATTTTCAATGACGGCCTAGGAACAGTGGGTTAACTGCCTGTTCAGGGGCAGAACGACAGATTTGTGCCTTGTCAGCTCGGGGATTCGAACTTGCAACCTTTCGGTTACTAGTCCAACGCTCTAACCACTAGGCTACCCTGCCGCCCCAAGTCCATGGAGAATAAGAACACCTCCTCCCAGCTGCCCACTGCACTGAGGATAGGAAACACTGTCACCACCGATAAATCCACTATAATTGAGAATTTCAATAAGCATTTTTCTACGGCTGGGCATGCTTTCCACCTGGCTACCCCTACCCCGGTCAACAGCACTGCACCCCCCCACAGCCACACGCCCAAGCCTTCCCCATTTATCCTTCTCCCAAATCCAGTTTTTCTTAACTGACTTACGTAGTTAAAGGTTAAATATATATTTTTAAATACATTATGGGGTACTGTGTGTAGATTGGGGGGGGGGGGGGTAATGGGAATTTGCACTGTATGTGTATTCTACTTGAATACAGCGTCCCCACATTTCCCACTCCAAATAGCCTGAAGCCACTGGCTTCTTTTCACAGAGGTAAAGTTGGTTTTATAAATTGCACATTCGGACATTCAACGGATCTTCTCCAAAAGCCATTTGAAAATCAATAACTAATTCACCGTTTGTCACAAAATCAAACCAGATATGACTTATTCTATAAATGTCTAGCATAGTTTTACCTTTTTTTTGTAGAAATTCCAGTTGACTTGATAGAAATACATAACTATGGCATCTATAAAATGCCATTTAAACAGTATAAATCAATAGCGTTTTCACTGACATAATCAAACTAGGTATGATTTATTTTATAAATGTCTAGTGTACTTTTACAACCTTTGCTTAGAGTAGAAATTCCAGTTTTGATAAATACATAAAATCTCAAATATTGCATTTAAAGACAGAAAAAATATCAATAACTAATTCAGTGATTTCACAGAAAAGTGAAAATATGCACATTCTGTGGCAGTCCGCCAATAGCGTCGAATAGTCCCCGCGATATGCAACTGTTCAGGGAAGTCAGGAACCAATACACGCAGTCAGTGAAGAAAGCAAAGGCTAGCTTTTTCAAGCAGAAATTCACATCCTGTAGCTCTAACTGCAAAATGTTTTGGGACACTAAAGTCCATGGAGAACAAGAGCACCTCCTCCCAGCTGCCCACTGCACTGAGGCTAGGTAACACGGCCACAACTAATAAATCCATGATAATCGAAAATTTCAATAAGCATTTCTCAACGGCTGGCCATGCCTTCCTCCTGGCTACTCCAACCCCGGCGAACAGGTTTTCTGAGTTACAAAAGACCATCAGACTGTGCTGTCATTTTGCACATTCTACAGTTCTAACAAACAGTAACATAATACCTGAATACTTCTCTGCATGCTTTAGTGTCTAGCAAGCCAAGACCACAGGACTTGGTGTACGTAGGAGCAATTTATTATCGTGAATAGGGTGTTGAACCTAGTAAAGTGGCGAGTCTAGATATCACAGACAACTCCTTTTGAGCATCTGTTATACGTTTGATCAATGGGTATAATGGTAAATCTGATCCCCAAGGGCTGACTTGGATATTTAGAGTTGGAGGTAAAGAAAAATATATAAAACTAGGACATTAAAACGCTGGCAGAACATCCACATAAAGTATGTCTTTTAAAAAGTATAAATACCTTTCTAAGACCACTGTCTTTCTGGATGTTTTAAAAGGTTTGCAAATAGTTCTTTCTGCAAGGAATGTGAATTGAAAGGGATACCCACTAGTATAATTGTGTGGTAGTTGCACACCTCCCTGCTGAATTATGTAGTGCTGATTTGGGCCAGTAGATTTATTTTTTTGGTCAGTTTGCGCTGTTCTGCGAAGGGAGTAGTACATAGCGTTGTACGAGATCTTCAGTTTCTTGGCAATTTCTCGCATGGAATAGCCTTCATTTCCCAGAACAAGAATAGACTGATGAGTTTCAGAAGAAGTGCTTTGTTTCTGGCCATTTTGAGCCTGTAATCGAACCCACAAACGCTGACGCTCCAGATACTCAACTAGTCTAAAGAAGGCCAGTTTTATTGCTTCTTTAAAATCAGAACAGTTTAACTGTGCTAACATAATTGCAAAGGGTTTTCTCATGATCAATGAGCTTTTTAAAATGGTCAACTTGGGTTAGCTAACAACATGCCATCGGAACACAGGAGTGATGGTTGCTGATAACGGGCCTCTGTATGCCTATGTAGACATTCCATTAAAACTCAGCTGTATCCAGCTACAATAGTCATTTACAACATTAACAATGTCTACACTGTATTTCTGATCAATTTGATGTTATTTTAAGGGACAATTGTTTTGCTTTTCTTTCACAAACAAGGACATTTCTAAGTGACCCTAAACTTTTGAACTGTAGTGTATGTTATGGTTCACTCTTAGTTTTCGTTATCTCCACTGTGGAATGTCCATGTTGATCCTATTGGTCCTCTTGATCCACCAACCGGTCTTCTTTGATGACCCATTCATCCTGTAGATTTTTTTCCTGTAATCTAATTTGATTTAAGATGCACATTTTATGCCAGGCCCCTTCTAATAGGGTACAACAGACTCGTTAGAACTTTGACCACATGCCCTCTAGACGGACTACATGCCCTCTATCAAAAACTGTAATGTTTACACAAAACAAAGGTTGTAAAAGTATGCTAAACCTTTCTAGAATAAATCATACATAGTTTGATGTTTGTGACAAACGGTGAATTAGTTAATGATTTATACAGCTTTAAATATCATTTTAAAGATTTACATTTCCAACAAATCAAAACTGGAATTCGTATTCAAAACAGGTTGTAAAAAGTCATTTATAAAATAAACCATGTCTATTTTTATGTTTGTGACAATCAATGAATTAGTTATTGATTTTTACCATTTTAAAATGGCTTTTGGCTAATGTATGTTGAATGTCCGGATATAAAACGAACTTTACCTCGGGTCTTTTCATTGGCTCTATTTCCCAAACCATCGGTTGGGATTTTTGACCTGGCTTCATGTACCTCTCTTGAACAACACTGGAGCCTATCGGTATGTTGTGCTATTTCTGTATAACACAAATAATCGATGACGACCAAGTTGACGATTTTACAATGGGGGTCAATAGGAAATTAATGTTGGTATTCCCCAACTATTCTCAAACCCTGTTCTATATGAAAAGCGTGAGTGTTGCGCCCCTGGGTTTAGAAACTATGTGGTACACGTTTCAAACCAATGGATGAAAACATGCAGTCATAGAAATAGAGTTCTGCTTGTAGATGACCCTACCTTGAACAGTGAGAACCATGAGGGCAAGGTGGACCATCCATATTGTCAAGAACCAACAGACGTCTTTAGAGGGCTGCATGACGTCTTCGTTTCCTGTAACGAGCAGCAGCACACAATCTCCTGAATTGGTTGGTTTGCTTGATAATCTATACTGTAAAGTTTGATCCCCTCTTACACGGATGAATTTCTCAATATCCACTTGTCGTTATCACACTGTGTTCACAATAAAATACAGGCACAACTACGTTAGCTAGCTGGTACTGGAGACTGCGAGCTAGCTAGCATGGCTAATTAACGTTAGCTAGCTACTGTGTTTGCGTATATCGCACTTTCTTCTATAACAATGTCCAATAATGATCAGTTATAGTATTAGGAAAACTCATAGTCTTACCTTATTGTACAAGTAGTCTACCTACGACTTCTTCAACTGACAGCTCTGTCTGCCTGTTTCGCAACAGCAAATGAACGTTTATTGTGCGAATATCCTGGTTGGCAGCAGTCTTGAAGCTCGTGAGAATTGTGGAAATAAGCCTTCAAAATAAAAGTTCCCCATGTAAACTAATCCAAAGAGTGGAATAATGCCATATTTGGACAAAAAAAAATGCCAAACAGGGTTGTAATGGTGTTACATAACTTTAAAATAAAATACAATTATGATTTATATTTACAATAAATATAAACAGTCGAAATCCCACTGTGGATGTATTAGATCAGGGGTCTCAATTTGTCTATCCCTGTGTGTCGCCAATTGATGTGATAACCATCTTGAGGGATGACAGAAATACTTTCCGAAACCTTCTCAATTAAACGTTAACTACAAAGTAGGCTTACATGGCAAAAGTAGTGTATATCATGAGTAAGTATGTTATTTTTATATATTATTTGTCATTTGCTAATTTAGCCATGAAATGAGCAATGGTTCTGTACTACTGCTGCTATCAACACATTAGATGGCACATTCCTCACTAGCTAGATGCCCAATTAAAGGGGAATTATACAAAATTTAAAAAATCTTTCACCCCCCCCCCCTTCCCTGAAAAGGTATTCAGATTTAAGCATTGACATGGACCCTCTGAGTTGGTTTAACCATTATTCTACCAGGTATATTGCCAGAAAATATAGTGCACGACTTTCTATTGTACACTAAGTACCCGGGGAAGAGTTACAGGGAAGAGAATAATGTGCCTATTTGAAAGCTAGTTTTGTAGCTCACAACATGTAAAAAAAAAACATCTTTAAGTATCTCATTCTAGAAAAGTTTGGAGACCGCTGTATTAGACAGACTGGACTTCATAATTGCTGCATAATTGCATTGGGAGCATACATATGCACGTTACCCAATTTCCAGTGGTGGAAAAAGTACCCAACTATCATACTAGAGTAAAAGTAAAGATACCTTCGTGGAAAATGGCTGAAATAAAAGTAACCCAGTAAAATTATACTTGAGTAAAAGTATAAGGTTTTAAAAAAATTAAAAAGATGTCTATGTTTGCTTCAGATTTGGTCCAGTCTGGACCAGCCTTACATTTACATTTACATTTAAGTCATTTAGCAGACGCTCTTATCCAGAGCGACTTACAAATTGGTGCGTTCACCTTAAGACATCCAGTGGAACAGCCACTTTACAATAGTGCATCTAAATCTTTTAAGGGGGGGGTGAGAAGGATTACTTTATCCTATCCTAGGTATTCCTGAAAGAGGTGGGGTTTCAGGTGTCTCCGGAAGGTGGTGATTGACTCCGCTGTCCTGGCGTCGTGAGGGAGTTTGTTCCACCATTGGGGGGCCAGAGCAGCGAACAGTTTTGACTGGGCTGCGCGGGAACTGTACTTCCTCAGTGGTAGGGAGGCGAGCAGGCCAGAGGTGGATGAACGCAGTGCCCTTGTTTGGGTGTAGGGCCTGATCAGAGCCTGGAGGTACTGAGGTGCCGTTCCCCTCACAGCTCCGTAGGCAAGCACCATGGTCTTGTAGCGGATGCGAGCTTCAACTGGAAGCCAGTGGAGAGAGCGGAGGAGCGGGGTGACGTGAGAGAACTTGGGAAGGTTGAACACCAGACGGGCTGCGGCGTTCTGGATGAGTTGTAGGGGTTTAATGGCACAGGCAGGGAGCCCAGCCAACAGCGAGTTGCAGTAATCCAGACGGGAGATGACAAGTGCCTGGATTAGGACCTGCGCTGCTTCCTGTGTGAGGCAGGGTCGTACTCTGCGGATGTTGTAGAGCATGAACCTACAAGAACGGGCCACCGCCTTGATGTTAGTTGAGAACGACAGGGTGTTGTCCAGGATCACGCCAAGGTTCTTAGCGCTCTGAGAGGAGGACACAATGGAGTTGTCAACCGTGATGGCGAGATCATGGAACGGGCAGTCCTTCCCCGTGAGGAAGAGCAGCTCCGTCTTGACGAGGTTCAGCTTGAGGTGGTGATCCGTCATCCACACTGATATGTCTGCCAGACATGCAGAGATGCGATTCGCCATCTGGTCATCAGAAGGGGGAAAGGAGAAGATTAATTGTGTGTCGTCTGCATAGCAATGATAGGAGAGACCATGTGAGGTTATGACAGAGCCAAGTGACTTGGTGTATAGCGAGAATAGGAGAGGGCCTAGAACAGAGCCCTGGGGGACGCCAGTGGTGAGAGCGCGTGGTGAGGAGACAGATTCTCGCCACGCCACCTGGTAGGAGCGACCTGTCAGGTAGGACGCAATCCAAGCGTGGGCCGCGCCGGAGATGCCCAACTCGGAGAGGGTGGAGAGGAGGATCTGATGGTTCACAGTATCGAAGGCAGCCGATAGGTCTAGAAGGATGAGAGCAGAGGAGAGAGAGTTAGCTTTAGCAGTGCGGAGGGCCTCCGTGATACAGAGAAGAGCAGTCTCAGTTGAATGACTAGTCTTGAAACCTGACTGATTTGGATCAAGAAGGTCATTCTGAGAGAGATAGCGGGAGAGCTGGCCAAGGACGGCACGTTCAAGAGTTTTGGAGAGAAAAGAAAAAAGGGATACTGGTCTGTAGTTGTTGACATCGGAGGGATCGAGTGTAGGTTTTTTCAGAAGGGGTGCAACTCTCGCTCTCTTGAAGACAGAAGGGACGTAGCCAGCGGTCAGGGATGAGTTGATGAGCGAGGTGAGGTAAGGGAAAAGGTCTCCGGAAATGGTCTGGAGAAGAGAGGAGGGAATAGGGTCAAGCGGGCAGGTTGTTGGGCGGCCGGCCGTCACAAGACGCGAGATTTCATCTGAGAGAGAGGGGAGAAAGAGGTCAGAGCACAGGGTAGGGCAGTGTGAGCAGAACCAGCGGTGCCGTTTGACTTAGCAAACGAGGATCGGATGTCGTCGACCTTCTTTTTCAAAATGGTTGACGAAGTCATCTGCAGAGAGGAGGAGGGGGGAGGGGGAGGAGGATTCAGGAGGGAGGAGAAGGTGGCAAAGAGCTTCCTAGGGTTAGAGGCAGATGCTTGGACTTTAGAGTGGTAGAAAGTGGCTTTAGCAGCAGAGACAGAAGAGGAAAATGTAGAGAGGAGGGAGTGAAAGGATGCCAGGTCCGCAGGGAGGCGAGTTTTCCTCCATTTCCGCTCGGCTGCCCGGAGCCCTGTTCTGTGAGCTCGCAATGAGTCGTCGAGCCACGGAGCAGGAGGGGAGGACCGAGCCGGCCTGGAGGATAGGGGACATAGAGAATCAAGGGATGCAGAAAGGGAGGAGAGGAGGGTTGAGGAGGCAGAATCAGGAGATAGGTTGGAGAAGGTTTGAGCAGAGGGAAGAGATGATAGGATGGAAGAGGAGAGAGTAGCGGGGGAGAGAGAGCGAAGATTGGGACGGCGCGATACCATCCGAGTAGGGGCAGTGTGGGAAGTGTTGGATGAGAGCAAGAGGGAAAAGGATACAAGGTAGTGGTCGGAGACTTGGAGGGGAGTTGCAGTGAGGTTAGTGGAAGAACAGCATCTAGTAAAGATGAGGTCGAGCGTATTGCCTGCCTTGTGAGTAGAGGGGAAGGTGAGAGGGTGAGGTCAAAAGAGGAGAGGAGTGGAAAGAAGGAGGCAGAGAGGAATGAGTCAAAGGTAGACGTGGGGAGGTTAAAGTCGCCCAGAACTGTGAGAGGTGAGCCATCCTCAGGAAAGGAGCTTATCAAGGCATCAAGCTCATTGATGAACTCTCCGAGGGAACCTGGAGGGCGATAAATGATAAGGATGTTAAGCTTGAAAGGGCTGGTAACTGTGACAGCATGGAATTCAAAGGAGGCGATAGACAGATGGGTAAGGGGAGAAAGAGAGAATGACCACTTGGGAGAGATGAGGATCCCGGTGCCACCACCCCGCTGACCAGAAGCTCTCGGGGTGTGCGAGAACACGTGGGCGGACGAAGAGAGAGCAGTAGGAGTAGCAGTGTTATCTGTGGTGATCCATGTTTCCGTCAGTGCCAAGAAGTCGAGGGACTGGAGGGAGGCATAGGCTGAGATGAACTCTGCCTTGTTGGCCGCAGATCGGCAGTTCCAGAGGCTACCGGAGACCTGGAACTCCACGTGGGTCGTGCGCGCTGGGACCACCAGATTAGAGTGGCCGCGGCCACGCGGTGGGAGCGTTTGTATGGTCTGTGCAGAGAGGAGAGAACAGGGATAGACAGACACATAGTTGACAGGCTACAGAAGAGGCTACGCTAATGCAAAGAAGATTGGAATGACAAATGGACTACACGTCTCGAATGTTCAGAAAGTTAAGCTTACGTAGCAGGAATCTTATTGACTAAAATAATTCAAATGATACAGTACTGCTGAAGTAGGCTAGCTGGCAGTGGTTGCGTTGTTGTTGTTCTATCTCTCTATAGTGCTGTTTCTTGTATTATGGTCTCTTGTTTCTTTAGAGGTTTCACTTTGTTGTCCTTTTTCTTTTCCTTTTTCTTCTGTCCTTATTTTGTCTTCCTTTCTTCTGTTAACTAGATATTTTTTGTTGTTATTCTTTGTAAGCTAGCTAGCTTCTTCCAGGAGAGTCCCTAGCAACTGCTTAGCAACAAGTAAACAATTCAGCTAGCAATTCAGCTAGCTAAGATAACTGTACAATTTTATGAAAAATAGTTACTTCTTCAAAAGCCTGTCTTTTTGGTTTGTTCCTTGTTTTGTCTTCTATTGAGTCTTGCAGTTTTCTCTTGATTTTTTCGATGTACTTCACTCTAAAAAACCATTTAAATCTCAATATATACAGCTCATTTTTCAGCAGCTGCTCAATTTGGAACTCCGGAACAGCCTTGATTTGGCCCAAACATAGATGCCTATAAATGACATATTTTCAACTTTCATTGAGAAATGAAAATTTACCTGATTTCAATGTCCGGAAAATACATATTTTCACCTTTCATTCAGAACCTAAATCGAACTTCAACGTCTGGAAAAATACATATTTTAGACGTCTTTTCAGCGTAATTTTTGCTTACTGGGACTATTCTTGTAGGCAGTGGCGGATTTAGGAATAGGCGACGTGGGCACAGGGCGACCGCACAATTTATTTTGTAATGGTGACATTTGCGTGATCTGTTTTCTATCGCTCATTTGCACGTCACGTCAATGATATCATGTCACCATGTGGGACTGTGGGTCAATTAACCTTGTCGGAGTGGGCGCCCTGATTCTAGTTTTTGAGCTAGGCAGGCTACTGCCTGGGATGGTCTCCCATTCAGAAGTATGAGATGGGGAGGGGGGCTGGGGTAGGTTGACCTCAGGTCTCCCCACTGGAAGCCCGAGTCAGGGGGAGCAGGGGAATCTATCAAATAGCGCACCTCTAACTTTGTACAGTACTAATGCAATTAGTCAAATCAGTCACACTATGAAATGCTACCAAATAAACCACAATTCCTTCATAATACTGTGAATATATAGTTTCAAAGACATATTGTTGCATTTTTTTCTGGTGTGTGCAAAATCGTTAAGAATAATATAAAACCAGTTTGCACACCACCAAGGTGAATTGGTTTAGTCTTGACTTGGTTGACAGTGTTGGGGGATGGGTAATGTATTGATGCTCAAGTGCCAAATCAACACAAATGGATAAGAAATGGTCTAAGCCATCAGGTACCCAGTTTAGGAAAAAGAGGAAAGAAGAAAAGGAGAAACGTGCAAAAGATATGCAGCTATGTCATCTCTTTATGAGTATAATATTATGGATGTAATGAAATGGGCTAGTATAACACTTATGTTTGTTAGCCTTTGTTGCTTGCTATGCTATTACACATAGGGCCACAGTATTCCGTTTTCTGTCCAACATGCTATTTCGCTTAGTCTCTATCTCAGTATTTCCCAACCTACGTTTTTGTGGGTATGTATATGGTTGTCCTTGTTCGGAAGAGTCTTTCAGTGATGTTCCTATCAGCTGATTCGTTACTAAATATACGAACTGACACAGTAAATCTCTGGTAGGTAGCAACTATGAAAGATAACACATTTTCGCGCTTGATGACAAAAGTGAGTGAAAAACAGACCATAAAAAAAGATGTGCCTTGAGAAGTTCTGATATTAGTGCTTGTTGGTAAACAACACCACCAGGCAAGTTTGTGGGGACGTCCCTCCTACGTAGTGGGGCGGTGGCTGCATGAATGCCTGACTTTGTGACTCACTATGAGCAGACGAATACACAGGAAGTCGAAACTTTCCAATGAAAATACGTCAAATGAAAAGGTGCTCGTTCTAGCTTGTGGTTTGGATAATGTTTATAACGTTTATGACAAACGCAGTGGTAGGAAAAGTATCTCATTTTCATACTTGAGTAAAAGTAAAGATACCTTAATAGAAAATGACTCAAGTTAAAGTGAGTCACCCAGTAAAATCCTACTTGAGTAAAAGTGTACAAGTATTTGGTTTTAAATATACTTAAGTATCAAAAGTAAATGTAATTGCTAAAATATACAAAAGTATCAAAAATAAAAGTATAAATAATTTCAAATTCCTTGAAATGGCACCATTTTATAGTTTTACGGATAGCCAGGGGAACGCTCTCACCCTCAGAGAGAATTTACAAATTAAACATGTGTTTAGTGAGTCTGCCAGATAAGAGGCAGTAGGGATGTTCTCTTGATAAGTGTGTGAATTAGACCATTTTCAAAATGTAAGGAGTACTTTTGGGTTTCAGGGAAAATGTATGGAGTACAAGAGAGAATTTACAAATTAAACATGTGTTTAGTGAGTCTGCCAGATAAGAGGCAGTAGGGATGTTCTCTTGATAAGTGTGTGAATTAGACCATTTTCAAAATGTAAGGAGTACTTTTGGGTTTCAGGGAAAATGTATGGAGTACATCACTTTCATTAGGAATGTATTAAAGTAAAAGTATAAAGTTGTCAAAAATATAAATAGTAAAGTACAGATACCTAAAAAAAACTACTTAAGTAGTACTTTCAAGTATTTTTACTAAAGTACTTTACATCACTGCAAAAATGTAATGTTGTTAATATAGTAGTGACTATATTCCGTGGGAGATTCAGGGTGAAATTCCCTTTTAAAACCAAGATATGGTCATGCAGGGTTCTCCCCAAATAAGAGGGGCGTTGCACTACCTTGTCGGCTTGGCTGCGCCACTATGTAAAGATTTCAGAGTAAGTTAAACAGATACTTACCGGTAGTAATGATAGAGTAACTACACAATATATAAAAAATAATGTGGACACCCCTTCAAATTAGTGGATTTGGCTACTTCAGCCACACCTGTTGCTGACCGGTGTATAAAATCGCCATGCAATCTCCACAGACAAACATTGGCAGTAGAATTGCCTTACTGAAGAGCTCACAGAACGGGACCGCTGAGTGCTGAAGCGCGTAGCGCTTCTGGAAGCAACGTCAGCACAATAACTGTTTGTCGGGAACTTCATGAAATGGGTTTCCATGGCCGAGCAGCCACTCACAAGCCTAAAATCACTGATGCCAAGCATCATCTGGAATGGTGTAAAGATTGCCACCATTGAACTCTGGAGCGGTGGAAACATGTTCTCTGGAGTAATGAATCACACTTCACCATCTGGCAGTCCGACGGATGAATCTGGGTTTGGCGGATGCCAGGAGAACGCTACCTGCTCCAATGCATAGTGGCAACTGTAAAATTTGGTGGAGGAGGAATAATGGTCTGGGGCTGTTTTTCATGGTTCGGGCTAGGCCTCTTAACTCTACAGCATACAATTACATTCTAGACGATACTGTGCTACCAACTTTGTGACAAGAGTTTGGGGAAGGCCCTTTCCTGGTTCAGCATGACAATGCCCCCGTGCACAAAGCGAGGTCCATACAGAAGTGGCTTGTCGAGATCGGTGTGGAAGAACTTCTGTTCTTGGCCTCCCGAGTGGCGTAGCGGTCTAAGGCACTGCGTCTCAGTGCAAGTGCTTTTGTTCTCCGAGTTATAAATGCAAGCAGAGCAGAAACTGGCTACTCTTTAGTTGAGTGATCTAGCTGGCAAGGTAACTGCTGTTTGACAACAACAAAAAAGTGTATTCCCAGTGCTGAGCTAGTAGTGTAACTGACATGTTACATTAGCTAATATTTCATCCCCTCTTGACTTAGGTGAATGACCTGCAGTGGCGATTCTAGCTTGTATGGCTCCCTGGGCGAACCCCACCGCCCCCAACAAAAAAAGCACCATTCTGCACTAACTGTAATTTTTATTCCGACATTTGGAACAACACAAATAAATAATCATAACATTTAAAACTATATAAATATATACAAAAATAAGACTCATAAATATAAAAAAGAAGTAACAAAGACAAATAGAAACAAATTGTAGTATATAAATACAAATAAAAAAAGATAATCGAATTATTACACTATTACCCTATTGCTAACAAAAACACACAAATACAACTAAATTGCACAAATCCTATATCACACAAATAGAATAACACACTTATAAAGAAGATAACCTGATTATTACACTATTGCACTTCAAACAAAAAACACACAAACTAAATTGCAAAACGAATTGCATTAGTACTTTACAAAGTAAGAGGTGCGCTATTTGATAGTCATCCACTCCCCTTACCTCAGGCTTCCAGTTGGGAGACCTGAGGTCAACCTACCTGCCCCCTCTACATCTCATACAAAAGTTGGCTAATGTTAACTAGCTAGCTAGTTCACTAACTTAGCTATTGTTTTTTCCTCAATTACACTCGATCTGAACCGTACGATGAAACCAGCGGCCAAACGATTGAAGACCTGTCACACCCTGATCTGTTTCATCCGTCTTTGTGCTTGTCTACACCCCCTCCAGATGTCGCCCATCTTCCCCATTATACCCATTATCACCTGTGTTGTCTGTTTGTCTGTTGCCAGTTTTGTTCATCAAGCCTACCAGCGTTTTTCCCTTGCACCTGTCTTTTTTTTAGTTCCTGTTTTCTATTTTTCCCAGTTTTGACCATTTCGGCCTGCCGTTCTGTACCTTGTCACACCACCCTGGAATATTGACCTCTGCCTGCCCTGACCCCAAGACTGCCTGCCGTTCTGTACCTTGTGGACTCTGATCTGGATTACTGACCTCTGCCTCCCCTTGACCTGTTGTTTTGTCTGCCCCCTGTTCTAGTAATACACTTTTGTTACTTCGACACTGTCTGCATCTGGGTCTTCTCCAATATTCTGTTTTTTTCAGTGCAATGTGAGTTTTTATTAGTCAGTATAACAATGTAACGTTATTGATCTGTCAGTTTCCCTAGCTAATTCCATACTTTTCACACTGCCATGGTATAAACAGCTTTACAGGCTTTTAATTGTTTTATTTAACTAGGCAAGTCAGTTAAGAACAAATTCTTATTTACAATGACGGCCTAGGAACAGTGGGTTAACTGCCTTGTTCAGGGGCAGAACGACAGAATTTTACCTTGGTTACTGGCCCAACGCTCTAACCACTAGGCTACCTGCTGCCCCATCCATTTTCACAAGGCTTCACTGTCATGGTGCACAGTCAGTACACAACACTATGCTAATCATGTCTTAGCGGGATCAGATGGTGACAGGGGTCCCAGCAGGGTCAGACAGCCAGGGAAGACCAGTCTACAGAGGTCAGGTGAATTTTTCAGTATATTATAACCATCAGTGAATTGATTCAAAGTTCCATCTTGAGTTGATCGGTAGGCTACAGTCTGAGATCTGGGAATAATAGTAATTTAAATTGTTGAACCATTTATTCTATTCGGTAATAGAATGTATAAATGTACACCAATGGAATTATTTGTCGTGACTCATCTGAGCAGGATCAGATGGTGAAAGGGGTCTCATCAGGGTCAGGCAGCCAGGGATGACTAGTCTGACGGAGCTGAGGTGAATTTTTGCAGATACACTTTATTTCTACTATTTACATTCTCTGTGCGGCAAACACTGGACAAGCAAAAAGATTGAAACTATTTTAAGGCAGTCTCTAAAGTTAATTTCCAAACTGTATCAAGGGTTGATAAAGGCTTTTCCCGATGACACAAAACATGTCGAAAAATAGTGAGTTTTGTCACCAAAGCCCCATACACTACCCACCACTGCAACCTGTACGCTCTCGTTGGTTGGCCCTCGCTTCATACTCGTCGCCAAACGCACTGGCTACAGGTTATCTACAAGTTTCTGCTAGGTAAAGCCCCGCCTTATCTCAGCTCACTGGTCACCATAGCAGCACCCACTCGTAGCACGCGCTCCAGCGGGTATATCTCACTGGTCACCCCCAAAGCCAATTTCTCCTCTGGTCGCCTTTCCTTCCAGTTCTCTGCTGCCAATGACTGGAACGAACTGCAAAAATCACTGAAGCTGGAGACTCACATCTCCCTCACTAGCTTTAAGCACCAGCTGTCAGAGCAGCTTACAGATCACTGCACCTGTACATAGCCCATCTGTAAACAGCTCATCTATCTACCTCATCCCCATACTGCATTTATTTATTTATCTTGCTCCTTTGCACTCCAGTATCTGTACTTGCACATTCATCTTCTGCACATCTACCATTCCAGTGTTTAATTGCTATATTGTAATTACTTCGCCACTATGGCCTATTTATTGCCTTAACTCCCTTATCTCACCTCATTTGCACTCACTGTATATAGACTTTCTTTTCTTTTTTTCTACTGTGTTATTGACTGTATGTTTAGTTTATTCCACGTGCAACTCTGTGTTGTTGTATGTGTCGAATTGTTATGCTTTATCTTGGCCAGGTCGCAGTTGAAAATGAGAACTTATTCTTAACTAGCTTACCTGGCTAAATAAAGGTGAAAATAAATAAATAGGAAGACCTGGGAGACACTGTTGATGATGATGAATGGATAAAGATATGTTAGAATGCCCAGTCGTGTTCATAGAATCAGACATAAATTACTGCAGTTTAAGCCTATCCATACTATATGCCAGTGAAACTGAATATCATGCACACAGAAATGTAATTATTCTGTTGGAAGTGTAAAACACAAAAGGGGACATATTTGCATATGTTGTGGTCTTGTGATGGCTGGCTGAATTCTGTCAAAGAGTATGTTCTTCTGTCTCAGTATGTGTACAGATTCTCCCTTCTCCCTGTTTTTGTTTGCTTGGAAATGTTGATACTGGAGACTTATCAGAAGAAACTGTGTAACCTAGCATTTATAGCAGCTAAGAAATGCATTGCCATTCATTGGAAGGTTGGCTATCCTCCCACTGTCACACCCTGATCTGTTTCACCTGTCTTGGTGATTGTCTCCACCAACCTCCAGGTGTCTCCTGTTTCCCACATTAATCCCCAGTGTATTTCCTGTCTCTCTGTGCCAGTTGGTCTTGCCAAGTCAACCAGTGTTTCTTCTAGCTCCTAGTTTTCCCATTCTCTGTTTTTTCCTAGCCCTCCTGGTTTTGAACCTTGCCTGTCCTGTTGCCATATCCACCTGCCTGACCACTCTACCTGTTCTGACCTCGAGCCTGCCTATCCCCTTGTACTGTTTGGACTCGGAGCTGTTCACTGAACCCCTGCCTGTCCTGACCTCGAGCCTGCCTATCCCCTTGTACTGTTTGGACTCGGAGCTGTTCACTGAACCCCTGCCTGTCCTGACCTCGAGCCTGCCTATCGCCTTGTACTGTTTAGACTCGGACCTGTTCACTGAACCCCTGCCTGTCCTGACCTCGAGCCTGCCTATCCCCTTGTACTGTTTGGACTCGGACCTGTTCACTGAACCCCTGCCTGTCCTGACCTCGAACCTGCCTATCCCCTTGTACTGTTTGGACTCGGACCTGTTCACTGAACCCCTGCCTTTCCTGACCTCGAGCCTGCCTATCGCCTGATACTGTTTGGACTCGGAGCTGTTCACTGAACCCCTGCCTGTCCTGACCTCGAGCCTGCCTATCCCCTTGTACTGTTTGGACTCGGAGCTGTTCACTGAACCCCTGCCTGTTCTGACCTCGAGCCTGCCTATCGCCTGATACTGTTTGGACTCGGAACTGTTCACTGAACCCCTGCCTGTTCTGACCTCGAGCCTGCCTATCGCCTGATACTGTTTGGACTCGGAGCTGTTCACTGAACCCCTGCCTGTCCTGACCTCGAGCCTGCCTATCGCCTGATACTGTTTGGACTCTGACCTGGTTTATGAACTCTCTCCTGTCCCCGACCTGCCTTTTGCCTACCCCCTTTTGGTGTAATAAATATCGGAGCTCAACCATCTGCCTCCTGTGTCTGCATTTGGGTCTCGCCTTGTGCCATTACACCCACAATGGATGGAAGAAATGTCAAGTTATGTATCACTAGATTGTACTTATTACAAGACTAAGGGTATACATTGTACTTATTACAAGACTAAGGGTATACTGTGGAACTTTCATAAGGTCTGGATGCCATATGGAATACAGTCGACAAAAGGAGTCTGTATTGAAAACATGCCCACGTCATGGGAGATACCTATTAGGCAATCCCTAGCTGCTGTGCTGCTCAGTCCTAGTCTTGGGGGTCTGCCGTACTGTTGGTTGACACTCTGGTCTTGGCCTTACACACCTGAAACCAACATTGAATGTTGGTTTGGTGTGTTGGGTTGGGTTGGTGCGCTGCGTTGGTGTGTTGGGTTGGTGCGCTGCGTTGGTGTGTTGGGTTGGGTTGGTGTGTTGGGTTGGGTTGGTGCGCTGCGTTGGTGTGTTGGGTTGGTGCGCTGCGTTGGTGTGTTGGGTTGGTGCGCTGCAGGGACGTAGACCCTTAGGGGCAGGACAATGGGACCCAGCTACATTGTGTGCAAGTAAAACATATATTAATTATATGGAGGGTGTACTGTTTCTGTGTGTTAATGTGTATGTGTTTTTTTGTTAAAAAAACTTTTTTAACAAACCTTTCCTTGAGAAAAAAAGAAAAAGATAAAAGGAAGTTGTGTTGGGACAGGCAGTCGGCTCGGGCTGGTTTAATAAAGAATCTTTATACTTCATTTGTAAGAGTTGTTCATTTGTTAAGCTATTGGTTAAAGGTGCAACACAATATTGGTTATTTAATTATCATTGATCTAGTTCGGTCTTAACACTTAAACATATTTAATAATGATATCTTACCTAGCTTGGGCATTTTTGCTTACTTTATGTTCTAAATAGAGACTGCGAAAGGGCCATGGGTCATATTTAGATTGTGTAGAAATGCAGGAAATGAGCTTCAGATGCCCCCAAAACTGGGAGGTACCCCAGACCCTCCCAAGTTACGTCCCCCTCACTTCTTAAACCAAAGTTGCGCCCCTGAAAATATCCATCTACTCTCATACCATTTGTTGATCACACATTCTCAACCGAAGCTCTCAGATGGGCAGCATGTACCAGACAGCACAAAGAAGCGGGGGAAATGTTATTAGCAGTATTTTGACATCCATAAGTGAGAGAAGTGCTTTGATAAAGCAACCAATGGATTACAGAATAAAGTTAGGAATTTTCATGTGAGACAGGAGTCAGGAATGTGTGTTTCAGTGAGATTGGGACTGAATAGGAAAATAGCCTATAGGGTCCAGGACAGGAGAAAATATAATTTCCCCTCATGCCTCTCGGAATTGTGAACAGATCATTGCTGTGACAGCGATGCCTATCAAATTGGTAACTGTGGTTTTCTGCAAGGTTAATTAACTGCATTCGAATCGCAATGTTAATTGTAAGTAATGCTTTGAATTTATGCTGTGTATTTTTGCATTAGTGTGACTAAAAAAAGGTTGATATTTCCTAGGTCTTATCCACAATAAAAAATGCAAAAACAAGTTTCTATTGAATAAATTAAGGTAGGTCCCCCGTTTTTATTCCTATCAGGAATCAAGGTACGACCCAAGTGCAGACTGTGAAGTAACCATGTTTATTGTAACCACGGGCAGGCGAACGACAGGTCAAGGCAGGCAGGGGTTGATAATCCAGAGCAGAGGCCAAGGTACAGGACGGCAGGCAGGGTCAGACAGGGTCAGGACAAGCAAAAGTTTTTTTTAAAACAGGACGAGAAAAAGAGAGACTAGGGAAAAACAGGAGCTGAGACAAAACGCAGGTAGGCTTGAACAAACAAGACGAACTGGCAACCGACAGACAAGAAATCACGTGTATAAATACACAGGGGATAATGGACGACACCTGGAGGAGGATGGAGACAAGCACAAAGACTGGTGAAACAGATCAGGTCGTGACAGTTCTGTTTGCTTCCGTTTGGTTTTTACATGGTAAATGGTTTCCGTTGCGAGACATATTGAATACTCCCCAGAATGTCCCCCAAAAAATTGTTTTTGTTGAAAAACATTTTCTGTTTTGAGTAAACAGTTTATTACAAAACACCCCAGCTAGGAACCAACCAGATCAAGTCAGTAGTGAACCTGGGTGTATTCCTACTACACCGGCTCTGACACTCGTCGGATGTGGCAGGGCTTGAAAATTGTTACGGATTACAAAAGGAAACCCAGCCACGAGCTGCCCAGTGACGTGAGCCTACCAGACGAGCTAAATGCCTTTTATGCTCACTTCGAGGCAAGCAAAACTGAAGCATGCATGAGAGCACCGGAAGCAGTTCCGGATGACTGTGTGATCACGCTCTCTGAAGCCGATGTGAGCAAGACCTTTAAACAGGTCAACATTCACAAAGCCGCGGGCCAGACGGATTATCAGGATGTGTACTCAAAGCATGCTCAGACCAACTGGCAAGTATCTTGACTAACATTTTCAACCTCTCACTGACCGAGTCTGTAATACCTACATGTTTCAAGCAGACCACCACAGTCCCTGTGCCAAGGAAGCGAAGGTAACCTGCCTAAATGATTACCGCACCGTAGCACTCAGGTCGGTAGCCATGAAGTGCTTTGAAAGGCTGGTCATGGCTCACATCAACACCATCATCCTGGAAAACCTAGACCCACTCCAATTCACATACCACCCCAACAGATCCACAGACGGCGCAATCTCAATCACACTCCACACTGCCCTTTCCCACCTGGACAAAAGGAACACCTATGTGAGAATGCAGTTGACTACAGCTCAGCGTTCAACACCATAGTGCCCTCAAAGCTCATTACTAAGCTAAGGACCTTGGGACTAAACACCTCCTTAGTCCCCTCCTGTATTCCCTGTTCACCCACGACTACGTGTCCAAACACGACTCCAACACCATCATTAAGTTTGCTGATGACAACGAAGGTAGGCCTAATTCACCAACAACGATGAGACAGCCTATAGGGAGGTCAGAGAGCTGGCAGTGTGGTGCCAGGACAATAAACTCTCCCTCAATGTGAGCAAGACAGAGGAGCTGATCGTGGACTACAGGAAAATGCGGGCCGAACAGGCCCCCATTGACATCAACGGGGCTGTAGTGGAGCGGGTCGAGAGTTTCAAGTTCCTTGGTGTCCACATCACCAGCAAACTACCATGGTCCAAACACATCAAGACAGTTGTGAAGAGGGCATGACAACACCTTTTCCCCCTCAGGAGACTGAAAAGATTTGTTATGGGTCCCCAGATCCTCAAATAGTTCTACAGCTGCACCATCGAGAGCATCCTGACCGGTTGCATCACTGCCTGGTATGGAAACTGCTCGGCATCTGACCCCAGTACATTACTGGGGCCAAGCTGCCTGCCGTACAGGACCTATATACTAGGTGGTGTCAGAGGAAGGCCCAAAAAATGGTCAAAGACTCCAGTCATAGACTGTTCTCTCTGCTACCGCACGGCAAAAGGTACCAGAGCGCCAAGTCTTGGACCAAAAGTCTTCTTAACAGCTTCTACCCTCAAGCCATAAGACTGCTGAACAATGAATCAAATGGCCACCGGACTATTTACCATGACACCCCTCCATTTGGTTTTCACTGCTGCTACGCGCCGTCTATTATCTATGCATAGTCGCTTTACCCATACCTACATGTACAAATGACCTCGACTAACCTGTACCCTTGCACATTGACTCGGCACCGGTACCCCCTGTATTTAGCCCTGTTTTTGTTATTTTATTGTGTTAAGTTTTATTATTTTTTTACTTTAGTTTATTTAGTAAATATTTTCTTAACTCTTTCTTAAACTGCATTGTTGGTTAAGGGATTATAAGTAAGCATTTCACTGTGTGACAAATAACATATGATTTGATTTATTACACCGATTCTGTTGCAAAACATTTCTTAAATGGAAGCCAACGGAACAAAATGGGGAGGGACCTACCTGAATTTGTCAAGTAGAGACTCATTTTAGTTGAGAAACGGAACATTTGCAACTGTTTGGACTAATGATTACACCCCTGAAGGAGTGGCACGCTGAGCTGGAGGGATTGCTTTTTTATTTTTAAATAATCACCACTTTGGTATTTCAAGTATCAGAACCACTTCATGTAAATATGCTACGTAGAACAATTCTAAGTGTGACTCATGTAGAGTAACTGAGGAAACGGCACACCCTTTCATCATTTCCTGCCACTCCTCCCAGCTCTGACATAATATTTGTCAAAGCTGTAGATATGCTTCCAAATACTTGGGCAAGATATCTGCATATTTTATGCATGGTTTCTAAGCAGTAAGATACTGTAAGTATTCTTGTGTGTTTGTGGTTAACACAATATCATCCCAGCTTCCTCGCGGACAGTTCTGCTGTAACCATGTTCTTAAAGTGATGACAGTAAAGACATTCCTTACATGTTTTACCAACTTTTATGGACACATATCTGATCTCTTACTACACAGTAATCTATCACATATCATGATGGAAAACTTTTATGAGGTTATTAGTTTAAAGGAGGGGCTACAACTGGAAGTGGTTTGTCATTTCTGGACAAGATCTGAAAGGTTTGGCTCTCCATTATGTTGAGTGTCTACAGTGAAAAGTGACTCACGCTGTGCAACATTGTCTCATTGTATGACAGAATTCCTGGGAGGGATAGAATAACAATCACCAATAGGTTATAAATGGATCATGAAATCATCTTGTCACACAACTCAGTATTCTCCCCTTCTAACAAACAAAATTTGTGCCACAATGGAATCTTTTATTTCTTACAACATACAGACGTTTATTTTTGAGCTCTCAACTCCATCTATGTTAAGCTTCTTTTTTCCTGTCTCCAACCAAAATCAATAGACAAGACTTGTTCTATACAGGGCAATCACAGGAAGAACACACATGAATTCCTGACTAATGCAATGAAAGTCACCGGACTCATTAAGCAACATTTGTTTATTGCATGATATCATTCACTTCCTGTTTTACTGTCACACTAGATCAGGTTTAGATTATTAATACACACAAGAATAGGCCTACAGTAAATCAGTATTCAGACCCCTTCACTTTTTCAACATGTTGTTACCTTAGTCTTATTCTGAACTGGATTAAATAAAAACAAATGTCCTGTGCAATCTGCACACAATACCCCATAATGACAATACATTTTTTTTTAATGTTAGCAAATGTATTTTTAAAATTAAGAAATGAGTTAGTTTTACATACATTGTTAGTTGTGTGTTCATGAATCACATGCAGTTGGCTCCTAAATAATGATGCATCTGGTACTATCGTCTTAATGTTTAAAGGGATGTGTCAGGATTTTGGCAATGTAGCCCTTCACCTTCTTCCCCAGGGTCATATGAACTCGTGGATACCATGTGTGTTTTTGCGTGCAGTTTGGAGGTAGTTGCTAACTAGCGTTAGCGCAATGACTGGAAGTCTATGGTAACTGTTAGTAGATACCATGAACTTCGTCATTGCGAAAATGCTGGTTAGCATTGGCTCGCAAAACTACCTCAAACTTCCTTAATACAGATTTGTTTTTCTCATGAGCTCAGACTCTAAATAAAAAGGGCAGATCATTTCCAAAATCCTTAAGTATTAGATCAGAGGCCTAGAGCAGTTTCGGCAAGATAACAGACCCATCTGAGATGTGTAAATATTAGGTAAAGAACCAAGGACTGCCATGACCCAAACACAGTATACTGTAACAGTAACTATGGATACTAGTTCAGTATCAAAATTAATCAATGGACAGACAAATGACACCGGTTCATGTATAAATGAGCGCTGTTTAATTGATTGGTACATTAAATCAAACGTGAAGAAAAAAAACGTTCATAATTGGCTGACCACAACTTACTATCTTAAGTGGTTCCACACTGATAATAAAACTGGTAATAGACATATGTAAAGTAGAGCATTTAGAGTCAGTGGTGAGAGCTACATTATACTTAAACACACGTTAATACTTCATTTTATTCATTAAAAGTGCTCCTGTTAAATAGTCGTCTTAGATATAATGAAACAACCTTTTGGAACATGTATTTTCATTCCATTTTGAAAACATGCTGTTTTACATTTAACACTGCTCTGTTTATTTAGTAGGGTACATTGATCAGAATAAATTAAAGTCAAACCTACTTTTATATTCACCTAACATTGTGCTCTACTAAATAACAACATGGGTTCATATGACGCAAACACTTGATTAGATCCCATGAAACATTAGAAATTAAATCACATTTGCATCAACAACAAAAAATCTGTAAAGACCACCAGTATGAGATGACCAAGCAATGGAACAAAGAGGGGAGTGGAAAGAGTCAGTCAAGACATCAAATAAATACAGGGAAAACTGCAGAATGTTTTGTCTTTTCCATTGATAAGGCAAAGTAAAGAATCTAACACTCTTAACATTTCAAAATTCACTGTGCCGATTCATCTACTTTGTATAGTGAGTTTTTCTACTTTACATTTACTCTGCACTGTTGAGGAAGTAAGCATTTTCCTACTGTTACACGTGCTATTCTGTGCATGTGACAAATAAACGGATTCATTTTAGCCTTCTATATTAGTGAGAGCTGCAGGCTTCCTCCTAGAACACCATGGCCCAGTGGTCTTATTGCTAGAGACTTTGCATTTACTGAAGGCAGCAATTCAGCTGTCAGGTATGGTGGATGTTAAATTAGAAGTGGTTGAATAGCAGATCTCCAATACATTTGCTCAATATGCTTCAGCCAGTTGCCATAATGAATCTCACACATTCAATGTGACACATTCAAGAACAGCTTACAGGGGGAAAAGTCTCAAACATGATTCATCTCTGGAAATAAGACATCGGAACATTACAGGCATTTATTTCCCCTTTATATTAAAACAAAAATGTCTTTACTTTAACAAAAAAATACATCTTTCCTTGGCTTATCTACAGTAGAACAATACAAAATAGGCTATAAGTTCAAATAAAGATTCCAAAGCTGGATCATGAGCCAGAGCCCTTGATCCCTCAAAGAGCTAAACACACTCAAAAGTATACTCTGGTGTTTCAAGCATGGTCTCCTTGTAAAACCAAGCTTTTCGATTTCACATCACAATACTTGTCTAAGGCCAATGACTAAGCTAAACTTGGTGAAAGCAATTGATTCCCATTGAACAATCTTTGCTCTTGAGCTCCAGGATATGAGTGTTTCCACACACCTGCAACCTGCTCTAGCTAACCAATCATGTTGACCTTCGGTGGCATGACTTCTATTAAGACGTTGCGTCAAACACATTCCCCTATGTATTTATTTCGTCAGTGAAGCTAAAACTTAATTAGGCTCTGTACTCCAGCAGTTTAGATCAAATGTTTGATACGAGGCGACAGTACGGAACGCCACATTTGAGGGTATTTTCATACAAATCTGTTTTACTGTTTAGAAATGACAGCACTTTATGGTTCTATACTGGGAGTCTGGCTGGGCATCTTAATGGATATGATTTCCTTTATTTCAGAGCGGGCAAAACTGGCTTTGTGATGCAGGGTTGCCCTAAAGGGCAGCTTCCATACATAAGAATTTTAACTAAGGTGGTTGGCAATGAGAAAGCAGGCTCAGATAAAGAAAGTTATTTGTGAAGTACACTGGGAACATGAATAGTTATTGAATAATCAGGTTAGGCCACTCATTAAGCACAAGCTTCCAAATTGGAATGAACCAATTCATTCTTCATCGTGAGGTTTCTAAAACATCACATGATCGAGCTTCCTTTGAAAGGAAATGAACCCGGTGTTTGGGAGGGGCTGGTGCATTCATAAGCAGGAGGGTAGTGCATTAAATCACAGCAGCCTGTTCACTTTGACTCCCTTATCAACGAAGCAAGAGGAAACTAAGGCAAGTAAGACGACCTGGCACTGAAAAATAAATACCAAAAATGCAGTTAGAAAAATCACGAAAATACATTTCACATTTTTTTCTACACCTGTCCTGCTAAAAAAATGAACATAAACATGATACATTTGTCTTCAGAGTTATTAGTGGGCACATTTCCTAAGTAGCCAAATCGATAGCTGTAACCCAAAAGTTGAGCAATGTATTTCATGACTGCATTTCTGGATGACCAGGAGGCCAAACCTAGCCTGGAACCCAGACCTGTTTTGTGCTAACAATCCACTTCTTGCCATGTGTCATGGCAAACTGTTTGTTAAATGACAGAGTGGTAAGGGGTGGAATGTTAGCAAAAAACAAGTCTGGATCCCAGGCTAGGCCAAACCCATTGCCCCAACAATCTGTCAACCTTGCCCGACACGTGAGTGGCAACCCGTCTGGACATCATCAATGAGACCCACCAACCAGTTTAATGTTTAAGAACACTAGAAGATTTGACAAAATGGCCATTGCGTTTACTTTGCAGCTCCACTACTGTGGCTGGTGTGTGTATATTGATGTTAAACACCAGAAAGCTTTGCAAATATAAAGCATGCAGCATTTAGCTGAAGCAGCATAGGTGGCTATGACAGCAGTAAGAACTCAAAAGAACACATGAAACTGAACAACAGTTGTTTTAGTGAGCGCAAAGAAAAGAGGGAGGAGCCATGACAGGAAACAAGCCTTGATTAGATGTTAATGAAATGAGAATGACTTACCGTGCTTTATATTTGTAGACTATAAATCCTATAACACAAACAAAACCTACAAAGAAAAAAGGAGAAGTTTGAATCCATGAGGTATTATTTAGGTAATTCTTACTTGGCATAGAGTTTAAAACATCAACATTCCTTCTCCTTACTGTGAACAACATTAATAAAAAAATGATGGGATGTCAACAGAAACGAATATTGTTATAGGTTTGTATACCAGTAACAATAGAAAAGTATTACAAATAACTTCATGCCTGTTCTGCAAGAAAAGGCTTGAACAGAATACTACCTCGGTAATAAAAATACACTGAGAAAAAAAAACAAAAGTTCCTTTCTCAGGACCCTGTCTTTCAAAGATCATTTGTAAAAATCCAAATAACTTCAGATCGTCATTGTAAAGGGTTTACACTGTTTCCCATGCTTGTTCAATGACCCATAAACAATGAATGAGCATGCACCTGTGGAACGATCGTTAAGACACTAACAGCTTACAGACGGTAGGCAATTAAGGTCTCAGTTATGAAAACTTAGGACACTAAAGAGGCCTTTCTACGGACTCTGAAAAACACCAAAATAAAGGTGCCCAGGGTCCCTGCTCATCTGCGTGAACGTGCCTTAGGCATGCTGCAAGGAGGCATAAGGACTGCAGATGTGGCCAGGGTAATACATTGCAATGTCCATACTGTGAGACGCATAAGACAGCACTACAGAGAGACAGGACGGACAGCTGATTGTCCTCGCAGTGGCAGACCACGTGTAACAACACCTGCACAGGATCGGTACATCCGAACATCACACCTGCGGGACAGGTACAGGATGGCAACAACAACTGCCAGAGTAACACCAGGAATGCGCAATCCTTCCATCAGTGCTCAGACTGTCAGCAATAGACCAAGAGAGGCTGGACTGAGGGCTTGTAGGCCTGTTGTCTGGTGAGGAACCGCCTTACATCACCGGCAACAACGTCACCTATGGGCACAAACCCACCGTCGCTGGACCAGACAGGACTGGCAAAAAGTGATCTTCACTGACAAGTTGCGGTTTTGTCTCACCAGGGGTGATGGTCGAATTCGCATTTATCATCGAAGGAATGCACGTTACACCGAGGCCTGTACTCTGGAGCGGGATCGATTTGGAGGTGGAGGGTCCGTTGTGGTCTGGGGCGGTGTGTCACAGCATCATCGGACTGAGCTTGTTGTCATTGTAGGCAATCAACACTGTGCGTTACAGGGAAGACATCCTCCTTTCTCATATGGTACCCTTCCTGTAGGCTTATCCTGACATGACGCTCCAGCTTGACAATGCCACCAGCCATACTGCTCGTTCTGTGTCTGATTTCCTGCAAGACAGGAATGTCAGTGTTCTGCCATGGCCAGCGAGGACCCCAGATCTCAATACCATTGAGCACGTCTGGGACCTGTTGGACCGGAGGGTGAGGGTTAGGGCCATTCCCCCCCAGAAATGTCCGGGAACTTGCAGGTAGGTGCCTTGGTGGAAGAGTGGGGTAACATCTCACTGCAAGAACTGGCAAATCTGGTGCAGTCCATGAGGAGGAGATGCACTGCAGTACTTAAAGCAGCTGGTGGACTCACCAGATACTGACTGTTACTTTTGATTTTGACCTCCCCTTTGTTCAGGGACACATTATTCCATTTCTGTTAGTCACATGTCTGGGGAACTTGTTCAGTTTATGTCTCAGTTGTTGAATCTTTTATTGTTCATACACATATTTACACATGTTAAGTTTGCTGAAAATAAACGCAGTTGACAGTGAGAGGACGTTTCTTTTTTTGCGGAGTATGTTAAAAAAAATCAATTATTGGTACAGCAACATTTTCGCATGACGACTAGATTTGAAAACGTTCAACATAAAACAAAACAAATACTGCTTATCCCGTTCGTCTTCATAAGATGGAATATAATACAATTCTTGTTTTATTTAACAGGTCACCATGTTGGACGGTTACTGTCATTATTCAGACAAATTCTATAGCAACTTACCAAGTCCACCTAGAACACCCCCTACTATTTCCCATGTGTGGTCTGTAAGAGAAACAAACGAGGGAAGGAATATGACATCATGAATTTGCAGTAATAATTAAATCATCACTTAATAGCCTAAATAATACTTGAACCATCAAAGAGATCATATACAACACCAATAAATAGCTACTGGGAGACAGCTTATTGTTGTAACAACATATATACACGGAGTGTACAAAACATTCATATTGAGTTGCTGCTCCCCCCATTTGCCCTCAGAACAGGCTCAATTCTTCAGGGCATAGACTCCACACTCGGGGACTCCCGAGTGACGCAGCGGTCTAAGACACTGCATCTTAGTGCAGTGGTTCAAATCCAGGCTGCATCACATCCGGCCGTGATTGGGAGTCCCATAGGGCGGGCACAATTGGCCCAGCGTCATCCAGGGTCATTGTAAATAAGAATGTTTTTTTATTTTTTTTAAAGGGACGCTGGCCCATGTTGACACCAATGCTTCCCTCAGTTGTGTCAAGTTGGCTGGATGTCATTTGGGTGGTGGACCATTCTTGATACATACTAAACTATTGAGCATGTAAAACCCAGGTGCATTGCAGTTCTTGACACAAACCGGTGTGCCTGGCACCATTCCCCGTTCAAAAAGGCACCTACATTTTTTGTCGTGCCTATTCACCCTCTGAATGGCACACATACACGTCTCAAGGCTTAATAATCCTTCTTTAACCCGTCTCCTCCCCTTCATCTACACTGATTGAATTGGACTTAACAAGTGATATCAATAAGGGATCATAGCTTTCACCTGGCCAGTCTATGTCATGGAAAGAGCATGTAAAACATCAATAGGTAGCTTACTGTTGGCCGCTGGGGGACTAGTGGGAACAGGATCAGGTGCACCATCTGTTGCTAAAAGAGGTGATATTAGGGTTCACACACACACTTAACACCAACAATTACAGCTTACTGATGTTTGAGAAATCAAATAGATCAAAAAGAACTAGATGTTAGAGGCATGGCATGCAAACTAGTGCTCAATTTCAACACAGCCAATACTTTATTTCTGTGTTCGAGGTTGTCTATGTGAAACATAACTCAAGGTAGGGTTCAGCCCTATGTGAATACAGATTGAGGTTTACTTCAAACGTTTTTGATATGGGTTGTATTTCCCCATGACTACTTGATAGGTACATTGTTACATACTGTATATTCAGATCACAAATCAATCCTTTGTCGTCTCAGGTGAAGGAGAAAAGCCACCATAAACTACCACTTGTTGGCGGCCAGGTTCAATTTGAATCTATAATTCAAGTGTCAATTCAAGTTGAGACAAGAATATATATTTGGACACAAATAAGTAGGGGAATTTAGCGAGCATAATAGGCTGTGTACTTCACAGTACCAATGACAATTCTCCACCTCAGCCAGACTGACATGCAACTTTGTGTAGAGGTCATTTGAAAGCATCACCACAAACACACCACTGGCTTATTCTATTACCATAAAGGATCAAAGGTTAGGCTAATGAAGTCAGTTGAAGTGTTAGTAGGGCTGTGACGGTCATGTAGCCAAATGACTGCAGGTCACTGTAATAACCATTCAAAATGTTTTTGGGAAACACATTATCGCCTAGTAGGGGGCTTTGTTTTAGTCAAAAGGGCTACAAAGTAACGCAATACAATTAAGCCAGTACTTATTATTGTCTAAACTGTCACAACACTTTCCTGTTGTGATCCCTCAAATGCTTTAGTCAGCCAGTGTGGTCTGAGGAGTAGAATGGTCTTGGACAAGATGGTTAATCATTCACAAATAAAGTGTTACTCAGCAGACCCTCAATGGAAGGTAAGCAGCTCACTAGACCATGGGATTGTTTTAATGGATTAAAAGGTTGAATTTGAACACCAGTTTGTTTTAAATAGTAACCAACTTCGCTACTAAAAGCATTAGGACTGTTCCGGGAAGAAAATAAATAAATAAATAATAATAATCTTGGTCTGTTCTTTCAACCATTGATTTTAAAAATGTATTCTTCCATATATAACCACAGCTTGTGTTTTAATAAAATCAACTATGCATTGAGATTTTCTGACGCTTTAAACTAGAGGTCGACCGGTTAATCGGAATGGCCGATTAATCACGACCAATTTCAAGTTCTCATAACAAAATCGGTAATCGGCATTTTTGGACACCGATTATGGCCGATTACATTGCACTCCACGAGGAGAATTCGTGGCCGGTTGACTAACTGTTATGCGATTGCAGCAAGGAACCAAGGTAAGGTGCGAGCTAGCATTAAATTTATATTATAAAAAAGAAATCAATCTTAACATAATCGCTAGTTAAACTAGTAATATCATCAACCGTGTCTAGTTATCTAGCTTGTCCTGCGTTGCATATAATCGATGCGGTGCCTGTTAATTTATCATTGAATCACAGCCTACTTCGCCAAATGGGTGATTTAACAAGCGCATTTGCGAAAAAAAGCACTGTCGTTGCACCAATGTGTACCTAACCATAAACATCAATGCTTTTCTTAAAATCAATACAAGAGTATATATTTTTAAACCTGCATATTTTGTTAATATTGCCAGCTAACATGCATCTCTTCTGTGTGTTATTATATTAGAATTATGTCTATGATTTGATATTGGATAGAGCAGTCTGACTGAGCGGTGGTAGGCAGCAGCAGGCTCCTCAGCATTCTTTCAAACAGCACTTTCCGGCATTTGCCAGCAGCTCTTCACTGTGCTTCAAGCATTGCGCTGTTTATGACCATGAACTCCCGAGATTAGGCTTGCAATACTATAGTGCCTATAAGAACATCCAAAAGTCAAAAGGTATATGAAATACAAATGGTACAGAGAGAAATAGTCCTATAATAACTACTTCGTACCTGGGAATATTGAAGACTCAGGTTAAAAAGGAACCACCAGCTTTCATATGTTCTGAGCAAGGAACTTAAACGTTAGCTTTTTTACATGGCACATATTGCACTTTTACTTTCTTCTCCAACACTTTGTTTTTGCATTATTTAAACCAAATTTAACATGTTTCATAATTTGAGACCAAATTGATTTTATTGATGTATATTAAGTTAAAGTGTTCATTCAGTATTGCTGTAATTGTCATTATTACAAATATATATTCAAAAAAATTTTTTTTAAATTATTAATTATTATTTTGGTATATTTTTAATTTGTGTCGATTAATTGGCATCGGCTTTTTTTGGTCCTCCCAATAATTGGTATTGAAAAATCATAATCGGTCGGCCTCTACTTTAAACTCATGGTGACGAAAAAACACAAATGACTTAAGAGCGAGCCAGAGATCAAGATAACCATAAGGGAAAAAAGGTAACCTGTCCGATCATCCTCCTTCCACTCCTACTGACATTCAGAAATTCTGCAGTTACCCTCCTGAAGTTGCCAGTAATAGGCTACACGCGGAGTCTGCAAACTTTCCAATGTGAAATTCCAATGGTTTTCATATGCACTTTGCTGCTCGACTTATTTTACTGCTCGACAAAAAAATAATAATAATCTTGGTCGACCAACAGCCCATTATTGACCAGACAATCAATCAGTCAAATAATTGGGGTCAGCCCTAAAAACCATGCAGGCGAGTAGCAAGGAATGGACTAGAAGGAAATAATAGATGGAAATCAAAATGACCAAATCCAAACTAATGCATACTGGGAAAATAATTACCTGAAGATGCTATGCAGTCATGCATATGGTGAAAAATAATGATTAGCATGAAGACTAGGCCTACCACACATACCATTTTGTGTTATCAAAAGTCTCAATATGTTTACATAAGATAGGGTCAATTCAGAAAGTCAGTTTGCTGACATATTGGTCTTCTGGTCCTAAACACCAAATGACGCACAAAATATCTAAGTTCAAATATAGGCTAAAGTACGTTAAATAACAAACACTGAAACAAGCCTTACCTTTGCATGTGGGAATAGAAGCTGACCAGCCTTCTATTTCACATGTCAGACTGGCCTCTCCCATCATCTTATATCCATCGTTGCACTTATACGTCACAAAAGACTTGTGCTGGTAGGGGGGCAGACGACCTTGAATCCTAACGCCATTCTCAACAACAGGAGCAGGACATGAAACCACTGCAGATGTAAGAGCAAAGAGCAATTTCGTTAGCTACTGTTGTGAACAAGGTGGGCCCAAGTCTCTCATTAGTTTTAGGCTATTTGAAGGCAATATCACAATTTTGCTATAGCCACTTATTTATGAATTCTAGAACTTGGCCTTCAATAAATAAGCTAGAGTTTTTGTTACACACTTCGTCTGAGCTCAATGTTGCATCATGGTTTTTAGAGTAGGCCCACAGTACACATAAACCATGTTGTAGACTGCTCTATTAGCCTGTGTTGTATGTTAATACAACGAGTGGGTCTAATCCTGAATGCTGATTGGATAAAACTACATTCCGGCCTGTGTATTTCACAAGATACCACCTGCTAATCTATTTACTATGTTCCATCGCACTGTGCAATCCACTGTCTCATCAACCCTGCCAGGAAATGTATAACTAATGGCGCGGAAGGAGATGGCTGCCGTTTTAAGATCCCGTAAACAATTGTGCATGTTTTTGCGTTATTTTGTTGATGATGTTTCTTCCACCGTGTCTTATGACCAAAAAGAGCTTCTAGATATCAGGACAGTGATTACTCACCCCGTAATGGGGGAATACTTTTCTTCAATTTACTTCAGACGCCAGACAAGGCCCTCATCCCTGTAAGTCGCAGGAGAAAGAGACAGAGGTATCGTGGACGAAGATCCGGGTGCCTTGTTAGGATCCGTCGCCGAAAGGGTATTCTACCTTTACCATCGTTCCTATTAGACAACGTGCAATCAATCGATAATAAAATAGAGACAAACTACGATCACGTATATCCTACCAACGGGACATTAAAAACTGTAATATCTTACGTTTCACCGAGTTGTGCCTGAACGACGACATTAATAAACATACAGCTGGTGGGTTTGAAGCTTTTTCAGGAGGATAGAACAGCGGCCTCTGATAAGACAAGGGGTGGCGGTCCATGTATATTTGTAAACAACAGCTGATGCACGAAATCTAAGGAAGTCTCAAGGGTTTGCTCGCCTGAGGTAGAGTCTCCCATAAGCTGTAGACCACACTATTTGCCAAGAGAGTTTGTGTATTTATCAAAGCTGTCTAAATATCACCGCAAACCGATACTGGCACTAAGACCGCACTGAATGAGCTATACACGGCCATTAGCAAACAGGAAAACACTCATCCAGAGAAGGCGCTCCTAGTGGCCGGGGACTTTAATGCAGGGAGACTTAAATCCATTTTACCTAATTTCTATCAGCATGTTAAATGTGTAACCAGAGGAATGAATAAATATATATATATATAGACCTCCTTTACTCCACACACAGAAAAGACAACAAGCTCTCCCTCGCCCTCCATTTGGCAGGGGATATCTGACCAAAATTCTATCCTCCTGATTCCTGCTTACAAACAAAAACGAAAGCAGAAAGCACCAGTGACTCAGTCAATAAGGAAGTGGTTAGATGAAGCAGATGCTAAGCTACAGAACTGTTTTGATAGCACAGATTGGAATATGTTCCGGAATTCTTCTGATGGCATTGGGGAGTACACCACATCAGTCACTGGCTTCATCAATAAGTGCATCGATGATGTCATCCCCACAGTGACTGTACGTACATACCCCAACCAGAAGCCATGGATTACAGGCAACATCCGTACTGAACTAAGCGCGAGCATGCGCTGACCAACTGGCAAGTTGCTCCCGAATGGTGCAGTGGCCTAAGGCACTGCATCCCAGTGCTTGAGACGTCACTAGACACCCTGGTTTGAATCCAGGCTGTATCACAACCGGCCGTGATTGAGATAGGGCGGCGCCTAACTTGCCCAGCGTCGTCCGGGTTTGGCCAGTGTAGGCCGTCATTGTAAATACAAATTTGTTCCTAACCGACTTGCCTAGTTAAATAAATAAGTGTCCTGACATTTTCAACCTATCCCTGACAGAGTCTGTAATACCAACATGTTTCAAGCAGACCACCATAGTCCCTGTGCCCAAGAACCTGCATAAATGACTACCAACCCATAACACTCACGTCTGTAGCCATGAAGTGCTCTGAAAAGGCTGATCATGACTCACATCAACAATATCCCAGAAACCCACTCCAATTTGCATACCGCCCCAGCAGATCCACAGACAACGCAATCTCTATTGCACTCCACACTGCCCTTTCCCACCTGGACAAAAGGAACACCTATGTGAGAATGCTATTCATTGACTACAGCTCAGCATTCAGACATATAGTGCCCTCAAAGCTCATCTCTAAGCTAAGGACCTGGGACTAAACACCTCCCTCCACAACTGGATCCTGGACTTCCTGACAGGTCTCCCCCAGGTGGTAAGGGTAGGTAACACCACATCCGCCATGCTGATCCTCAACACAGGGCCCCTCAGGGGTGCGTGCTCAGTCCCCTCCGTACTCCCTGTTCACTCATGACTGCATGGCCAGGCATGACTCAAACACCATCGTCAAGTTTGCTGATGACAACCACGATGAGACAGCCTATAGGGAGGAGGTCAGAGACCTGGCTGTGTGGTGCCAGAACAACAACCTCTCCCTCAACGTGATCAAGACCAAGGAGATGATTGTGGACTACAGGAAAAGGAGGACCATGCATGCCCCCATTCTCATCAACGGGGCTGCAGAGGAGCAGGTCGAGAGCTTCAAGTTCCTTGGTGTCCACATCACCAACAAACTAACAGGTTCCAAGCCCACAAAGGCAGTCGTGAAGAGGACTAAATAAAGCTAACTAGAAAACAACTTAAACAAATGCAGCTACTTTGCTGTTATTCTGGCTGCACTTTGACGTGACTAAGTTAGCCGCAGTTGGCTAGCTAGCAAGCAACAAGACCATTGCCAGCCAGTATGGCATTTAGAACGAACAACTGGGTCGCGTCCATAGATACAGAACAAAAGACTGAATGACTGGGTTGCGTCTCGAGCAATCCTACATTTGTGTCAGGAATATGTCTTGTGGAAGGATGAAATAGTATGAAGAAATTAATCAAAATAATGTTTATTTTTATATGTCAATCACTATTTGAATATGTTGGTAACTCGTTGTATAAAAGTGATAATGTCCTCGACGCCGGTGTTTGGAGGATATATTGGCACGGTTTGCTGGCACTCGACGAAAACGAACAACATCCGTGCCAATACATTCTTCAAACACCGGCTTCTCGGGCATTATCACTTAAATGTCTCACGCACATCTCTGCTTATGTTATTTCTTTGTATCAGGCTAGATAGTGATATTTTTGTAATTAAAAAAAAATATGTTCAGATGAGGTCATCTGGACCCTGACAATGCTCATGATTGTGTGGTGGAGGTTCTATGTCTTGTCAACAACCATAATTATGATTGTTTAAAACAGAAGGGGGGAAAAAGGCAAGCTTTCAACGTACTTTTACACTCCGGTGGAGCTGGCTGGAATTCTCCGTCCTTTTCACAGACTATGGATTTAGTTCCAACCAGAGTGAACTCCTTCTGACAGCTATATTCCACAACACTTCTATAGTGGTACTCTTCATCAGGTGGGATAACAAGTCCACCGTTGACAATGGTGGGGGGCTTTCCACACTTCACCACTGCAGAGTAGAACACAACAGCAGTTATGAACAGTTTTGATCTCGGCACAAGCATAGAACTGTTTAAGATAGTTATTTTCACTTGACTAACCTTCACATACAGGAACTCTGCCATCCCAGCCTTCGACCAAACAATTCCTTACACCGCTGCCCACAAGCATATAGCTGAAAAAGATGACACAATATGAGACAGTATTTGGACCATTGGTTTTGGGATAGCAAGGGGTTACAACATACTGTTCAGTGATCATGATATCATAAGCTTTACAAACATTTCCTTTAGCTTTTAGGGACGAAAAGTATTAGGCCTGCAAATTGTGAACTTTGTGAAACATGACAGTTGACATGTTAAAGTACTCAGTTGAGCCCTATTAAAGAATGAGAGTGCGCACGCACAAGAGAGAGAGAGAGAGAGAGAGGGGGGAGGCAAATAGCCTTGCACTGACCCAGTGTCACAGGTAACAGCAGCTCTGGCACCGAACAGAATGCCTTCATCGAGAATATATTTGCCGTTCATCACTTCTCCTGGGTGGCCACATGACTTTCCTGAAAACCATGAAGAAAACTAGTCAGACTCATGTACAGAGGAAATGTAGGCTAGCTTGGAATATACTTGTTTTGTGCTAACATGCCACTCCATGTCATATGATATGGAGTGTCAAGGAGTGGATTGTTTTGCACAAAACAAGTCTGGATTCCAGGCTAGGCTTAGGCTAGTATTTCACTGAGTTTTATGGATGGGCAATGAATATCAACTTTTTACCACAACAATAAATACAATTATTGGAATTACTTGTGCATGTCAGTGTCACTGTACTCCACACGCCAGCAGTACATGTGACTGATCGAGACCCTCCTGCACGGACATATCCAAATTCACACTCAAAACTTGCGGTTGTTCCCTCTCCAAATGTCTCTTTGGTGATGAAGGTTTCTGTCAAAACCATGTTGGGCTTTCCTATGGGTTTGGAGCATTCTTGAGCTGAAAGATGTGGAAGAAAGAGTTCATGTTAATGACCAAGGCAGCCAAATCCTTTAAACCATAGACTGTAGACAGGGTGAGTTGCATAGAAATATAACTGATTCTAGTTGACCCTACCTTGAACAGGAAGAACCATGAAGGCAAGTTGTACCACCCCTATTATCAAGGACCAACAGACGTCTTTAGAAGGCAGCATGACGTCTTCTTTTCCCGTAACAAGCAGCAACACACGATTTCCTGGATTGGTTTGTTTGTTCGAGTAAAGTTCCCCACCTAAACGGATGATCTTCTCGCAATATCCACTTTTCGTAATCAGACTGTGTTGACATGGAAAGAGACACCATTATGTTAATGTTAGCTGGGGGTGGGTATAATTTCTGGAACGTTCCAACAGGAATCCGTTGTCAACGGACAACGCATACAAAGTTGTATAGCGGCAGTGTAAAATATCAGGTAGACAGCGGGCAATTTTGTTGAGTTTTTCACTCACCACGTTTATTCCGAAAAATGTCTGTCCTCACTCTGGTAGCCTGTGGACAAACAATAATAAGCTACGTGGTGAGTTGATGCCTATTCCGCAGCTAGTTAGCTAGGTGAATTTCTCATGTTACTTTGTATGCGTTTGTTGGCATCCTTGTTATCCACGAAGATTTTGGAACAGTTTCCTGTTGGAACGTTCCACATTATACCCACCCGTTAGCTGGCACTGGGTGGAACCTGCGAGATATCTAGCCTGGCTAACGTTAACTGGATCAGTTAACTACCGTGTTTGCGTACATGGCACTGTCTATAACAAATACGTCATAATGCCAAATAGACCGTTGTTTGTAGGATATTGGCACGGGTGTTAAAGACCTGAGAAGAAGTCTATACAAATCTCAGATGAAAACTAAATGTTAGTCTAAAATAAAATGTGAGATAATGTCTAGATGTTTTTTATAGTGGAGAATAAGTTTAGAATTTGCCTGGCAGGGTTGATGATGAGGCATTTTAACGTGGAATAAACACTGTCTGGAATGCGCTTTTAACCAAACAGCATTCAGGATTAGACCCACCAGTTGTATAATATACAATAATTATCAGCTATGGTATTTGGAAAAGTCTTACCTTTATTGTTCAAAGTCTTTATGCTTTCTTCAAAATCCAACTGACAGTCTGTCTAGCAGTACCAAATGTACGTTTGTGTTGCGCATTTTCTTCTTCTTTGGTGAGGTTTAACGGCGGTTGGCATCCAATATGTTGCATTAACGCCACGAACTGGACTGGAGTAAAAATGAATTATACTTTGCGCTACAACAACTGAAAAGGAGGGGGAATGCGCTACAACAACGGAAAAGGAGGGGGAATGCCCAACCTACTAACCCTACACCCCATTCCACTATTGTGACCCTATTTGATCCTAGACCAGGCCACCTGCCTGGGAGGACAGGAGACTCCAATTTAATACCCCCTGTGGCTCTTCTGGAGTTAAATCACAGACAGAACAATGAGACAGCTGTACAATGAGACGGCTGTATAAATGTGAATCAGTGGCCGGCAGTGGGAGATGGAACCAGATGGATTTTGGCCGACATTCTGCTAATTTACTCATCAACTAAACATTTGATTTCAATACAGTTTTTCTCTTCCCAAACCTACAATCTGTCATGAATAGACTTTACCCTTTGCCAAAGTTTTAAAAAGTGTTGTTGTTTAGGAGTGCAAAGGCGAATTGACTTATTGCACACGCTCTCTTCACCGAGAATGCGTCCCCAACGGAAATGCGCCAATAGGATCTCGCTAGCTCGTTCTTGGCTCTGCCCACCTCCTTGCTTGTTCTGCCCACTATGACTCATTTGTTCCCAATTGAAAGGGCAGACTGTTGTCTGACTTGGTTAAGGTCCATTCCTACGGTACAGTTGATAACCATGACCGCTTCAAAGCCAACCTTACTGAAGTCAATTTCATTCATTATCTTATCACTCTGTGCAGTTTCACCACGCTCTCCACCGGGGTCAGTGTCGCACCAGACGGCGGGCATCATCGGTCCCGGGAATCTTCCATTTCACCCCTGCCTTTACACAGGTAATCACTCCTTTCAATGGTGCACTTTTCTTCATCACAAGACCACTTCTTGACCACCACATATATATATATATTATTATACCTTTATTTTACTAGGCAAGTCAGTTAACAAATTCTTGTTTTCAATGACGGCCTAGGAACAGTGGGTTAACGGCCTTGTTCAGGGGCAGAACGACAGATTTGTACCTTGTCAGCTCAGGATTCGATCTTGCAACCTTTCGGTAACTAGTCCAATGAGGTAAGAGTTTTCATGAAGTGCTTTAAGAGGCTAGTTAGGGATCATATCATCTCCACCTTACCCAACACCCTAGACCAGTGGGGTGGGGGGATACATTTGGGGATAGAAAAATGCATTTTGTGTAAACTTAAACCACTAAAACCGATTTTTAAAATATATATATATTTTGTAATATAATGGACATTTTCCAATAACAGCCCATCATTTTTCAGAATTGACAATCAACACAGTAAAAGCTAGACAATAAGGCCCCCATTGATTTTGTTAAAAGGTTTGAGAATAACACAGCATTCGACATGTCAAAATGCGTAGAAAACTGCCAAATGTTCTCTACCTCAAGGCAAAATGTATAGAATTGCAGAAAATTGGCTTTAACATTTTTAAACTTTATTTCAGCTCCATGGCAGGATGTGTGGAATTTCAGGAGACTAGCTTTGAAACTGCAAAAATGTCTCTTCGCTGCCAAGATAACTTTTTTTACTTATTCTTTGGTCTGAATGTTTTTTCACCACTCAACCCTTATGGTGGGTCGTGACTCAAAATACCCCTCCCCTACACTAATTACAATTTGCATACCGCCCCAAAAGATCCATGGATAATGCGATCGCCATCGCACTGCACACTGCCCTGTCCCATCTGGACAAGAAGAATACCTGTGTAAGAATGCTGTTCATTGGCTACAGCTCAGGCTTCTACGCCATAATGCCCTCCAAGCTCATCACTAAGCTTGGGGCTCTTTGTCTGAAACCCGCCCTGTGCAACTGGGTCCTGGACTTGCTGACCCCATATGGTGAAGGTAAGCAACAACACCTCTGCCACACTGATCCACAACACAGGAGCCCCACAAGGGGACGTGCTCAGCTCTCTCCTATACTCAGCATAGAGAGCACACCCCCATCCACATCGATGAGGCCTTAGTAGAGAGGTTGAAAAGCTTAATTTTCCTCGGCATGCACATCCCTGACAATCTGAAATGGTCCATCCACACAGACAGTGTAGTGAAGAAAGCGCAACAGCGGTTGGCCCCTCAGACCCTCACGAACTTCTAAAGATGCACCGTTGAGAGCATCTTGTCAGGCTGTATCACCGCCTGGTACAGCAATTGCACATTCCCCAACCGTAGGGCTCTCCAGATGGTGGTGCGATCAGCCCAACGCATCACCGGGGGGCACACTTCCTACCCACCAGGACATACAGTATACAGCACCCAGTGTCACAGGAAGGCCAAGAAGAGTATCAAGGACCTCCGCCACCGGAGCCACGGCCTGTTCACCACACTACCATCTAGAAGGCAGAGACAGTACAGGTGCATCAAAGCTTGGACCGAGAGAATGAAAAACAGTTTCTATCTCCAGGTCATCAGACTGTTAAATAGTCAACACTAGCTGGCCTCCGACAAGTCTACTACCCTGAACTTAGTCACTGTTACTAGCCGGTTACCACCTGGTACTCAACCCTGCACCTTAGAGACTGCTGTCCTATGTACATAGTCATTGAAAACTGATCACTTTAATCATCTTTACATACTTTTTTTACGCACTTCATATGTACAGTGCCTTGCGAAAGTATTCGGCCCCCTTGAACTTTGCGACCTTTTGCCAAATTTCAGGCTTCAAACATAAAGATATAAAACTGTATTTTTTTGTGAAGAATCAACAACAAGTGGGACACAATCATGAAGTGGAACGACATTTATTGGATATTTCAAACTTTTTTAACAAATCAAAAACGGAAAAATTGGGCGTGCAAAATTATTCATCCCCTTTACTTTCAGTGCAGCAAACTCTCTCCAGAAGTTCAGTGAGGATCTCTGAATGATCCAATGTTGACCTAAATGACTAATGATGATAAATAAAATCCACCTGTGTGTAATCAAGTCTCCGTATAAATGCACCTGCACTGTGATAGTCTCAGAGGTCCGTTAAAAGCGCAGAGAGCATCATGAAGAACAAGGAACACACCAGGCAGGTCCGAGATACTGTTGTGAAGAAGTTTAAAGCCGGATTTGGATACAAAAAGATTTCCCAAGCTTTAAACATTCCAAGGAGCACTGTGCAAGCGATAATATTGAAATGGAAGGAGTATCAAACCACTGCAAATCTACAAAGACCTGGCCGTCCCTCTAAACTTTCAGCTCATACAAGGAGAAGACTGATCAGAGATGCAGCCAAGAGGCCCATGATCACTCTGGATGAACTGCAGAGATCTACAGCTGAGGTGGGAGACTCTGTCCGTAGGACAACAATCAGCCGTATATTGCACAAATCTGGCCTTTATGGAAGAGTGGCAAGAAGAAAGCCATTTCTTAAAGATATCCATAAAAAGTGTTGTTTAACGTTTGCCACAAGCCATCTGGGAGACACACCAAACATGTGGAAGAAGGTGCTCTGGTCAGATGAAACCAAAATGGAACTTTTTGGCAACAATGCAAAACGTTATGTTTGGCGTAAAAGCAACACAGCTCATCACCCTGAACACACCATCCCCACTGTCAAACATGGTGGTGGCAGCATCATGGTTTGGGCCTGCTTTTCTTCAGCAGGGACAGGGAAGATGGTTAAAATTGATGGGAAGATGGATGGAGCCAAATACAGGACCATTCTGGAAGAAAACCTGATGGAGTCTGCAAAAGACCTGAGACTGGGACAGAGATTTGTCTTCCAACAAGACAATGATCCAAAACATAAAGCAAAATCTACAATGGAATGGTTCAAAAATAAACATATCCAGGTGTTAGAATGGCCAAGTCAAAGTCCAGACATGAATCCAATCGAGAATCGGTGGAAAGAACTGAAAACTGCTGTTCACAAATGCTCTCCATCCAACCTCACTGAGCTCGAGCTGTTTTGCAAGGAGGAATGGGAAAAAATTTCAGTCTCTCGATGTGCAAAACTGATAGAGACATACCCCAAGCGACTTACAGCTGTAATCGCAGCAAAAGGTGGCGCTACAAAGTATTAACTTAAGGGGGCAGAATAATTTTGCACGCCCAATTTTTCAGTTTTTGATTTGTTAAAAAAGTTTGAAATATCCAATAAATGTCGTTCCACTTCATGATTGTGTCCCACTTGTTGTTGATTCTTCACAAAAAAATACAGTTTTATATCTTTATGTTTGAAGCCTGAAATTTGGCAAAAGGTCGCAAAGTTCAAGGGGGCCGAATACTTTCGCAAGGCACTGTATATACTGTATTCTAGTCGAGGCTCATCTTATATAACTGCTGCTGTAAACATATTTTCTATTCATATATTGTCCATAATGTCTATACACACCATCATATACAATATGTGTGTATGCGACCAATACATTTGATATGATTTGAATTGAAAACGCACATAATCTAACGCCTGCCTCAGACCACTCGTAGAACAGCTAAGTGCATCGTTTGATGCTTCGTTTTTTTGCCCTCCCTTGTCACTTTATACACAGAAGAGCTCTGCCAAACATAGAATCAATCACATGGTTTATCCACCTCTCTCTGACCTACAATAACTTCAAAACAAAGTTGCCAATGTCTTTGCAATAGATACAAACCAGCAACTTATAAAATGATGGTTCATGCAAGACAAAGTGAGTTATCAATATCATCACCTGCCCATGTGGGAAAGCCTACATAAGATTAATGACAAGACAATTAAAACAACGCATAGCTGAACACCTCAGCTCAATCAGGTATAAGAACACTGACTATCCAGTAGCAGCTCACATCCTATCTCTTCCCTCAAATACACAGGTATCGAGCATGTTACCCTACCAAGGAGAGGCGGTAACATTGAGACCCTACTACTACAGAGGGAGGCCTCCTGGTTATCCTAACCAACATTGACCCCTAGTGGTCTGAATATTGCCTTTGATCTCAGGCCCGTCTTATGAACAATTCTCTTTTTTATTAACAAGTCTTATAAATGAATATATTATTTCTACAGCTTATCAGCGTACACCCAATATGTTCCCCCTGTTGATGATGCTTATAATGCATTATGGTTGAACCAAAACGTTACAATTAAATGAAATTGGAAACAATTAAATATATATGTGAAATTAAATTAAACAATAATGTATGTAGATACTAATATTATGTACAATATCTAATTATGTTGCCATTTGATAACAATAGCCTAGTATATTCAACATGCTGTAAATTACTGTCTTGTAACAGTTTCACTTGATAGCCTTCAATATTGACTGTTCTAGAGAATTTTAAACCGTTTTTTGTAAGAACATAGTATATGGGATTGATTTTAAGAAATTTAGTGGAGATTCGGTGAAAATAAAAATCTCATTGATTTGTCAAGACCAGTCCCCATGCTTGTCTCAGAGCAGCACGGAACGGTGCTGAAATAGTTGACCACAGTGGGTAGGCTATCGCTTCAAATCCTATTGCTTCTAACTTCAATATGTTTTATAAATAAATAAGACCTTTAACAGCACATTACTCAAAACTAGTGAGACTCATGTCGCCAACAGTATATATATATATATTTTTCTTAATGATGTGACTCTTAGCCAATAATTAGGTTTAGAGGATTGGAGGATTCTAAATTAATATCTAAGTGGCATATCTAAGGGCAAATCTGATCTGTGAGAATATCTAAGGGGCTTTTATATCATTATAAATTAATTAATAATAATAATAATCGCTTTGTTTTAAAAAATAATATTTTGGAGATTTCATTTTCAAATAACCTAATGTGAGCGAGTAAATGGCCATTCTTGAAAATGGGGTGAGACATTGTTACTAATTTGTAAATAAAGCCAGTTTATTTATTTCTGTTTTTAGAGGGAGAGAGCCCACCGTCAATTCATGAATCTCCCGGTCACGGTCGGCACGGGTATCGAACCAGCATCTGTAGCAACGTCACTGAGAGTGAGTGTCTTAGACCGCAGCGCCACTCGGGAGGTCCCATCCACAAATGTTTAATGCTGATCAATTGCCTTGCACAAAGTATCTATTGTCCTGCTAATAGCCCATAATGGCGCTGTAAATCGTGACTGGTCAGGAGTAGGCTACAGTACTACAGTAAGAGCAAAATAATCCTAACATTTCCACACCCTAATTGTAGTCTAACCAATACCCAAATGGAGATTTAGTGAAAATAATAATCTAATTGATTTATCAAGACCAGACCCCATGCTTGTCTCCCCATGCTTGTCTCCCCATGCTTGTCTCCCCATGCTTGACCTCTGAATGCGGAGTATTTTCCAGTAGGCAACAATGTGTTTACCTTCATTAGCCTACTTTGTTCCATTATTTCTGTCATTCAGTGATATTTATTCCCATAGTAATTTGTTATGAATTTCTAAGGAAATTAACATCTGCATTTTGAAAGAGTATTTTTATAATGATTTATTAACTAAAGCACAAATATGTTGATGAAGAAATATAGTACTGTACAGGAAATGCTTTATCCAACATTTTTGCGGTTGCATGAGGTCGCCTGCACACACTTTAAACATTTGGATAATAAAGCATTTAAAGCATTTTGAAGATAGAAGCCGCCTGCATTTGTTTATTAGGCTACTGTGCAGTCTGACAAGTACACATCCTTGGAATAACAGAACAGCATTAACGGTCCATACGGCCCTTGCTGTGCCTGGTGAGCAGTTGGTCAAGTTCTGTTGTCAGAAGAGGAATGGAAATGTCAGGGTGAACCGACGACCTGACGAACCCGCCAGGTATGTTGACTCTTCCTGTTGGAAGTGGAGTTCCAGAGCTCACAGGTGTGCCTGCCATGGATTGTGACAACATCTCATTCCTCGCCCTGTTCAACACGTCATTCTCCACCTGACTCTCCGACAATGACGTGTGACTCTCCGCCAATGCCGCCTGGCTCTGGACCAATGCATCAGCTGTCGCCCGTATCTCTGCCCTCAGATAATGTTTTTCTTTCTGCTGGTCTGCCTTCAATGACTCGGTCTCGGGTCTTCAAAGTTTGAATCTGAGCCATGTGCATCTTCATCAGATGAGCAGAATGGTACCGCCCTGAGCCCCCATCGATTACAGTGGCCTATGATAGAAATGGTAGATCAATTAAGAATTAAAAGTGACTCCAACACATAAATGCTGCATACACATGAAAAATAATAAGACCTACACCAGTTTTAAAAGCACAATACTCAACACTAGTGAGACTCATGTCGCCTACGTTAGGCCTACAGTATTATCGAACGACAACAAAAATGTCTGACGTGACTCCCCGCCAATAATTACATTTAGAGGATTGGATGATTCTAAATTTATATAAGGGGCATTTTATCAATTAGTATATTATGAACCACAATAGTTGTTGTATTATTTGTTCTATCTTTTCTGGTGGATTAAACTGAAATTACAACCAACTTTCTATGGCTTGTTTAAAAAATAACTATATTTTGGAGATGATTTAGTTTCAAATAACCTAAAGTGATTGAGAAAAAGGCTATTCTTGAACATGGGGTGAGACATACAGTAGTTACTAATTTGTAAATAAAGCCAGTTTGTTATTTAGAATGATTTATTTCTGTTTTTAGAGGGAGAGAAACCAAAAGCCCACCATTCCCTCATGGGTCTCCCTGTTGCAGCCGGCACAGGTACTGAACCAGCATCTGTAGCAACACAGTTTGCAATGCACTGTCTTAGACCACTGCGCCACACAGGCACTGTACAACAGAGTAGGCTACAGTACCACAGTACTGTTTCTCTTAGAATAAAAACCGTAGTGGAACAACAGTTTTAGTAGGTAAGTGCACAATTATCAGTTTCTATTTGGTTTATGTCGCCCATTCATTGTCAGTTAGAGACAAAGTAGCACCTTTTAAAACATTTTTTTTATAACCCTTCGAACATCAGCTGATATTTCAAAGTGCTGTACAGAAACCCAGCCTAAAACCCCAAACAGCAAGAAATGCAGGTGTAGAAGCACGGTGGCTAGGAAAAACTGCCTAGAAAAGGCCAAAACCTAGGAAGAAACAGAGAGGAACCAGGCTATGAGGGGTGGCCAGTCCTCTTCTGGCTGTCCCAGGTGGAGATTATAACAGAACATGGCCAAGATGTTCAAATGTTCATAAATGACCAGCATGGTCAAATAATAATAATCACAGTAGTCGAGAGTGCAGCAAGTCAGAACATCAGGAGTAAATGTCAGTTGGCTTTTCATAGCCCATCATTAAGAGTAACTATACCACTACTGTCTCTAGAGCACATATGTCAGAGTCAAGGCCCGCGGGCCACATCCGCCCGCAAGAAGGTTTTTTACGGCCCCTGGGATGATCTTGATTTATTATTAGAACCGGCCCGCAGCAAGCCGGCAGCCCGCAGATCTTTTACACGCACCAATACTACATTTCCCACAATGCAAAGGTGACGCACCGAGCAGTAGGCTGCTTCATTTCAATATTTATTGGCACAGCAGTCGTCAGCATCACAGTAAAATTAACTTTCAGATACCCATCAAAAATGGCAAAACGGAAGGTGGATACTGAGAACCGGGGGTTTCAAACAAGGTGGGAGTCGGAGTATATGTTCACGAAGGTAGCTGGAAAACCTGTGTGTCTTCTGTGTGGAGAAAGTGTGGCGGTACTGAAAGAGTATAATCTGAGACGACATTATGAAACGAAACACGCGGACAAAAACAAGAATATGGACATGGAACAAAGGCTACAAAAGGCAGAGGAATTAAAACGAGGCCTCAAATCTCGACAGGCTCTGTTCAAAAAAGCCAAATCACAAGGCCAGGCTGCTGTCAAGGCCAGTTTTATTTTGGCAGAAGAGATCGCTAAATCAGCCCGGCCATTTACGGAGGGGATTTCATCAAAAACTGCATGATTAAAGTTTGTGACGAAGTTTGCCCAGAAAAAAGGCAACTCTTTTTAAATGTGAGTCTGAGCAGAAACACCATTGCCGAGAGAGTAGACCAGTTGTCCATCAATCTAAAAGAGCAGCTTGTGAAAAAGGGAAAAGATTTTATTGCATATTCCTTGGCTGTGGATGAGAGCACCGACATTTCTGACATTGCCCAGTTGTCAATTTTCATCCGCGGAGTGGACTCCAACCTAAGCGTGACAGAGGAGTTTTTGGCTTTACGTCCTATGCATGGCACAACTACGGGGCATGATTTGTATGAAGAGGTGTCAAGATGTGTAAATGAGATGGAGCTGCCTTGGGAAAAACTCGTGGGTTTGACAACCGACGGAGCACCTGCGATGTGTGGACACAGGAGCGGACTGGTGGCGAAGATACGGGAAAAGATGCAAGAGGAAAACGCGACAGGTGAGCTGACAGCTTATCATTGTATCATACACCAGGAAGCGTTGTGCGGTAAAGCCTTGAAAATGGAGCATGTAATGAGCATCATCACGCGCACAGTTAACTTTATCAGAGCCAAAGGTTTGAATCACCGCCAGTTCAAGGCATTTCTGACGGAGTTAGAAACGGAGCATGGTGATTTGCCTTATCACACAGAGGTGCGATGGCTAAGCCAGGGAAAGGTGCTTCAAAGATGTTTCGAGCTTCGTGAGGAGATTTGTCTGTTCTTGGACAGCAAAGGGAAAGACACAACACAACTCCGAGACTAAATGTTTCTGTGTGAAATGGCTTTTCTGTGTGACATTACGAGTCATCTGAATGCAATAAACTTGCAGCTGCAGGGTCGGGATCGTGTCATCTCTGATATGTACAGTACAGTGAAGGCATTTAAAACCAAACTGACTCTGTGGGAGACGCAGATGCGGAAAGAAAATTTGAGCCACTTTCCCAGCTGCCAGACCATGAAAGAGAAGCTCTCTACCAGTGCGTTCCCGAGCACACAGTTGGCTGATAAAATAGGTATGCTTGCCGCTGACTTTCGACGCCGATTTGCTGACTTTGAAGCACAAAAAAGCAGGTTGGAACTGCTCGGTAACCCATTTGCTGTTGACGTGGAAAGCTCACCACCAAACCTCCAAATGGAGTTGATTGACCTCCAATGCAATGATGCACTGAGGGCAAAATATGCGGCAGTGGGTGCTGCGGAGTTCGCCCGTTTCCTCCCGGCACAATGCCCCAGCTGCGCATCCAGGCTGCTCAAACGTTGTCTATGTTTGGCAGCACATACCTGTGTGAACAACTGTTTTCTTTGATGAACCTGAACAAAACATCACACAGAAGTCGACTTACTGCTGAACACCTCCACTCAATTCTGAGGATTTCTTCAGCTCAGAGCCTTACCCCGAACATTGATGAACTTGTGGAAAAGATGGGACACCACCAAGTATCACCCTCAACCTCAAACAAGTGAACATTACTGTGCAATCACATATTTAGAGTTTTTACTCAGTTCAAGTTTAAAAGTTAAAATTTAATATTTGTTTTCACTGCATGTTACTTCTCCTTAAACAAAGTGTTGTTTTTGATTAATAGATTTTTGCACTTTATTTTTTTGTATTTCAATCCAATTATATTTTAAAAATATTTCAGTTGAGTGGATGATAGAAAATTGCTATTATTGTTTTTTCTTTGAAGTAAATTTAGCCCACTTTTGCTAAAATAGAAAATATAGTCTACTGATGGTGCCTTGAATACCGGTTTCTTTCATTTAATGTTCATGTTATGGGGATATTTATATAAAGGAAATTTGTCTTTTGTGTCTGTTGAAAATTAAAGATTACTGACAGAGCCATAAGAAAATATTGCTTTATTTATCTGATCATATTGTAATATATTTGTTAGGTTTTCAGTAGGTTCAATTAGGTTCACTAGACTATATGCGTCATTTAAAAAATTTTCAATGAACATTCGAACAGTCCGGCCCTCGTCTTGTAGCTGATTTTTTTATTTGGCCCTCCGTCCATTTGACTTTGACACCCCTGCTCTAGAGAGTTGAAAACAGCAGGTCTGGGACAGGTAGCACGTCCGGTGAACAGGTCAGGATTCCATAGCCGCTGGCAGAACAGTTGAAACTGGAGCAGCAGCACGGCCAGGTGGACTGGGGACAGCAAGGAGTCATCATGCCAGGTAGTCCTGAGGCATGGTCTTAGGGCTCAGGTCCTCCGAGAGAGAGAAAGAAAGAGAGAATTAGAGAAAGCATACTTAAATTCACACAGGACACCGGATAAGACAGGAGAAGTACTCCAGATATAACAAACTGACCGTAGCCCCCCGACACATAAATACTGGAGGCTGAGACAGGAGGGGTCAGGAGACACTGGCCCCATCTGATGATACCCCCGAACAGGGCCAAACAGGAAGGACCTAACCACACCCACTTTGCCAAACCACAGCCCCCACACCACTAGAGGGATATCTTCAACCACCAACTTACCATCCTGAGACAAGGCCGAGTATAGCCCACAAAGATCTCCACCACGGCACAACCCACCTTGGGACCTAAAAGTATAATCAGTGCTCTAACTCCCCTTGCACTGGTCTGGAGCAATGAAGTAGTGACGCCGTGTACCGTACTAAACCATAAATTACCTTTAAGTCCCACAGCATAATCGCAAAACTTTTTGTTGAGCAACCACTGAATGTTTGTGCTTTTCTAATAACAGTTTTCTGTGTTCATGCAAGTGACTGATTGAACAAATCCTCACTATCAGTATCTGCAATTTGGCAGTACGCCCAGGTGCTTGTTTTGAGAATGAAAGATCTCTCTGTTTCAAGGTCTCAGCTTAGAGACAAGAATCCTTGTGAGGTATTGGTCTGTCACACGCATGACCCAGTATTGGTCGGTCACATGAATGAAGCAAACGTTAATGATGAATTAATAAGCTAAATCATGCAACTATAACTTGTCTCTATATAAGAGATCTAACGGGACTGCCTCCCGGTGGAGCTCCTTACAGATGTTCACTATGGTGCATCAAGTTTGTTGGAACCTCTCCAGTTAACTGATAATAAACAATGATTCCTTTAAGATTGACTTTGAGTGTCCCTGAGTAAGATTTTCCACAGCAGATGTGACAAATCTTGATTTAGTGGTTTATGATTAGGTAAGCATTAGAATAGAATAGAACAAGACTCCCCAATATTTTCAGGTGATAATATCTTCCTAGGAGCTTAGCCATCATCAGTATTGTGAAATAATTATAATGTTAAGGTAAGATCTGAATGGGATTTGCTGATCCAAGAGCAGCGTTGCCTTTCTTTTGATCCCATCAGGATCGACACGTGCCTCAACGAAACACTTAGCGAACGTTCTCTCTGCGTGGTGTTTTGGGAAACATATGTTACATCTTCGTCTGTTGTAGGAAAGATGCATCGTAAAACACTCGTAAGCCTAAGTTCCATTGCTATCGGGCAACAAGGTTCTGGTCTGTTTGGTTGCTAGGTGAAGACAGGTTCCTGGGTCCAGAGTGATGAGTGACGTGTCAGTAAATTGGCCAGTACTTGTTGTCTTCAGAGGTGTGGCTATGCTTGTCCTTAGTCTGTCACTACAGTCATAGCTTCTCTGGCCTGAAGCAGACGCAAGACGACAAGACTGTTTTCCTAGTACAGACTGGAGTTTACTACAACGGTCACAGGCTTCATCAATAAGTGCATGGATGATGTTGTCCCCACAGTGACTATAATAATGTATCCCAACCAAAAACCATGGATTATAGGCAATATCCGTGCTGGGCTAAAAGCTAGAGCTACCACTTACAACCTGTTTAAACAAGGTCACCGGGCCAAACGGAATACCAGGGCGCTTTCTCAAAGTATAACCAGACCAGCTGGCAAGTGTCTTCACGAACAGTTGTAATCTCTCGTTGTCCCAGTCCTTAATCCCAACATGTTTCAAGCTGATCACCATTGTCCCTTTTCCCATAAACTCCAAGGTAACCTGCCTAAACGACTATCGCCTTGTAGACACTCACATCTGTAATTATGAAGTGCTTTGAAAGGCTGGTCATGACACATAAACACTATCATCCCGAACACCCTGGACCCACTCCAATTCGCGTACCGCCCCAACATATCCACAGATGATGCAATCTCAACTGCAATCCACACTGCCCTATCCCACCTGGAGAAGAGGGGAAATAACTACAGTTGAAGTTGGAAGTTTACATACACTTAGGTTGAGTCATTAAAACTCATTTTTCAACCACTCCACAAATTTCTTGTTAACAAACTATAGTTTTGACAAGTCAGTTAGGACATCTACTTTGTGCATGACACAAGTCATTTTTCCAACAATTGTTTACAGACAGATTATTACTTATAATTCACTGTATAACAATTCCAGTGGGTCATAAATGTACATACACTAAGTTGACTGTGCCTTTAAACAGCTTGTAAAATTTCAGAAAATGATGTCATGGCTTTAGAAGCTTCTGATAGGCTAATTGACATAATTTGAGTCAATTGGAGGTGTACCTGTGGATGTATTTCAAGGCCTACCTTCAAACTCAGTGCCTTTTTGCTTGACATTATGGGAAAATCAAAAGAAATCAGCCAAGACCTCAGAAAGGCCTCCACAAGTCTGGTTTATCCTTGGGAACAATTTCCAAACACCTGAAGGTACCACGTTCATCTGTACAAACAATATTACGCAAGTATAAACACCATGGGACCATGCAGCCGTCATATCGCTCAGGAAGGAGACGCGTTCTGTCTCCTAGAGATTAACGTACTTTGGTACGAAAAGTGCAAATCAATCCCAGAACAACAGCAAAGGACCTTGTGAAGATGCTGGAGGAAACAGGTATAAAAGTATCTATATCCACAGTAAAACGAGTCCTATATCAACATAACCTGAAAGGCCGCTCAGCAAGTAAGAAGCCACTGCTCCAAAACCACCATAAAAAAACAGACTGGTTTGCAACTGCAGATGGGAACAAAGATCGTACTTTTGGGAGAAATGTCCTCTGGTCTGATGAAACAAAAATAGAACTATTTGACCATAATGACCATCGTTAAGTTTGGAGGAAAAAGGGGGATGCTTGGAAGCCGAAGAATATCATCGCAACCGTGAAGCACGGGGGTGGCAGCATCATGTTGTCGGGGTGCTTTGCTGCAGGAGGGACTGGTGCACTTCACAAAATATATGGCATCACGAGGAGGACAATTATGTGGATATATTGAAGCAACATCTCAAGAATGGGTCTTGGGTCTTCCAAATGGACAATGACCCCAAGCATACTTCCAAAGTATGGACAACAAAGTCAAGGTATTGGAGTGGCCATCACAATGCCCTGACCTCAATCCTATAGAACATTTGTGGGCAGAACAGAAAAAGTGTGTGCGAGCAAGGAGGCCTACAAACCTGACTCAGTTACACCAGCTCTGTCAGGAGGAATGGGCCAAAATCCACCCAACTTATTGTGGGAAGCTTGTGGAAGGCTAACCGAAATGTTTGAGCCAAGTTAAACAATTTAAAGGCAATGCTACAAAGTACTAATTGAGTGTATATACACATCTGACCCACTGGGAATGTGATGAAAGAAATAAAAAATTCTCGTTACTATTATTCAGACATTTCACATTCTTAAAAGAAAGCGGTGATCCTAACTGCCCTAAGACAGTGTAACGGTTTTCTTTAGGTGAAGTAGAGGCGGACCAAAGCGCAGCGTGGTGGTTATTAATGTTTTTTAATAAAGACACTAGACATGAATAAACTAACAAAAACAATAAACGTGGGAAACCAAAAACAGCCCTATCTGGTGCAAAACACATAGACAGGAACAATCACCCACAAACACACAGTGAAACCCAGGCTACCTAAATATGGTTCCCAATCAGAGACAATGACTAACACCTGCCTCTGATTGAGAACCATATCAGGCGAGACATAGAAATAGACAAACAAGACATCCAACATAGAATGCCCACTCAGATCACACCCTGACCAACCAAAAGATAGACACATACAAAGCAAACTATGGTCAGGGTGTGACAGACAGGGGATTTTTACTAGGATTAAATGTCAGGAATTGTGAAAAACCGAGTTTAAATGTATTTGGCTAAGGTGTATGTCAACTGTATGTAAGAATGCTGTTCACAGACTATAGCTCACCGTTCAACACCATAGTCCCTTCCAAGCTCATCACCAAACTGAGGATCCTGGGACTGAACACCTGCCTCTGCAATTGGATCCTGGACTTCCCGACAGGCCTGCCCCAGGTGGACTACCCGCCCCCTCCCCCTTCACCATGCTGAGCAGCAACTAACCAACACTTTTATCCTTCCCCTTACCCTGAACTGGATTTATATCCTAACCTCAAGCCTGCCCCTTTACCCTAAACCGGTTTCATATCTAAATCCCAGCCCTACCTTCCCTATACACTGATCCAACACATTCTTTCCCTTTGACCCCACTGTTTATTCATGTTTTTGTTTGGTCTGATGTTTTCTTTAAAATCCTCTTTTTGTTTTTCTTATAATTTCTACAATCGTAAAGCGACTTTGAGTCCTTGAAAAGCTCTATATACTGTACGTCCCATGTATCATTACGATTACAGAGAGGAGGTCAGAGACTTAGCAGTGTGGTGCCAGGACAACAACTTCCCCTTCAACATCAGTAAGACCAAGGAGCTGATCATGTACTACAGGAGAAAAAGGGGAGTTACAGATGCCGCCCCCCCCCCCCCCCCCCCCCCCAAAACAGTAAGGGTGAGAGGTTAGCATGTCTTGGGGATATGTTATTTGTGCAACTGTAGCTTTCTCACTCATCATTATTCACGATTCATTCAGGGTTATCTGTAATCATGGTAGCATCCACATTCATGTAGAAATGTTCAGAAATACAATCTACTCGTATCGACTGCAAAATGCCACAATACATTATTTACCATTAATTTCTATTGGCCACAAAATAATCTGAAACCAAAACAAAGAGCAAATGCATCCAAGAAATTTGTAGAGTCACAAACTTGATGTAGTGATTGCGTGCTAAGAACATGGGACCGACCAACATTTTTTTGTCTTGTACTGATTGTATGTGGGTGTTTTGATGAGCAGGGTATTGCATTCCTCATTTTGTTTATAGTGTGCAAGTGGAATTCAGCAGATGAGAATGCAACAGGGTTGGGTATGTTTCCACTTGACACTGCAGAAATACAGTGGGGCAAAAAAGTATTTAGTCAGCCACCAATTGTGCAAGTTCTCCCACTTAAAAAGATGAGAGAGGCCTGTAATTTTCATCATAGGTACACTTCAACTATGACAGACAAAATGAGAAAAAAAATCCAGAAGATCACATTGTAGGATTTTTAAAGAATTTATTTGCAAAATATGGTGGAAAATAAGTATTTGGTAACCTACAAACAAGCAAGATTTCTGGCTCTCACAGACCTGTAACTTCTTCTTTCAGAGGCTCCTCTGTCCTCCACTCGTTACCTGTATTAATGGCACATGTTTGAACTTGTTATCAGTATAAAAGACACCTGTTCACAACCTCAAACAGTCACACTCCAAACTCCACTATGGCCAAGACCAAATAGCTGTCAAAGGACACCAGAAACAAAATTGTAGACCTGCACCAGGCTGGGAAGACTGAATCTGCAATAGGTAAGCAGCTTGGTTTGAAGAAATCAACTGTGGGAGCAATTATTAGGAAACGGAAGACATACAAGACCACTGATAATCTCCCTCGATCTGGGGCTCCACGCAAGATCTCACCCCGTGGGGTCAAAATGATCACAAGAACCACACAGGGGGACCTAGTGAATGACTTGCAGAGAGCTGGGACCAAAGTAACAAAGCCTACCATCAGTAACACACTACGCCACCAGGGACTCAAATCCTGCAGTGCCAGACGTGTCCCCCTGCTTAAGCCAGTACATGTCCAGGCCCGTCTGAAGTTTGCTAGAGAGCATTTGGATGATCCAGAAGAAGATTGGGAGAATGTCATATGGTCAGATGAAACCAAAATATAACTTTTTGGTAAAAACTCAACTCGTCGTGTTTGGAGGACAAACAATGCTGAGTTGCATCCAAAGAACACCATACCTACTGTGAAGCATGGGGGTGGAAACATCATGCTTTGGGGCTGTTTTTCCGCAAAGGGACCAGGACAACTGATCTGTGTAAAGGAAAGAATGAATGGGGCCATGAGATTTTGAAAACGTTTGACCTCTGTCATTGCCAACAAAGGGTATATAACAAAGTATTAAGATAAACTTTTGTTATTGACCAAATACTTATTTTCCACCATAATTTGCAAATAAATTCATTAAAAATCCTACAATGTGATTTTCTGGATTTTATTTCTCATTTTGTCTGTCATAGTTGAAGTGTACCTATGATGAAAATTACAGGCCTCTCTCATCTTTTTAAGTGGGAGAACTTGCACAATTGGTGGCTGACTAAATGCTTTTTTGCCCCACTGAATGTATTAGATGTTATGTGTTCCGATTGGTTGTTTGAATTTACATATCAATAAGGTGTTATGCCATTGGTCATGCTTGCAGATAGGGGGATATCACAAACGTAAATCTAAGCTTGACATGCAAGCGGTAGGTCTGAAATATTGTTTCTATTTTTATATTTACAATATGTATACTACCATTCAAAAGTTTGGGGTCACTTAGAAATGTTATTGAAAGAAAAGCACATTTTTTTGTCCATTAAAAGTAACATCAAATTGATCAGAAATACAGTGTAGACATTGTTAATGTTGCAAATGGCTACTGTAGCTGGAAACGGCTGATTTTTAATGGAATATCTACATAGGCGTACAGAGGCCCATTATTAGCAACCATCACTCCTGTGTTCCAATGGCACGTTGTGTTAGCTAATCCAAGTTCATAATTTTAAAAGGCTAATTGATCATTAGAAAACCCTTTTGAAATTATGTTAGCACAGCTGAACACTTGCACTGATTAAAAAAGCAATAAAACTGGCCGTCTTTAGACTAGTTGAGTATCTGGAGCATCAGCATTTGTGGGTTCGGTTACAGGCTCAAAATGGCCAGAAACAAAGGCTTTCTTCTGAAACTCATCAGTCTATTCTTGTTCTGAGAAATGAAGGCTATTTCATGCGAGAAATTACCAAGAAACTGAAGATCTCGTACAACTCTGTGTACTACTCCCTTCATAGAACAGCGCAAACTGGCTCTAACCAGAATAGAAAGAGGGGTGGGAGGCCCTGGTGCACAACTGAGCAAGAGGACAAGTACATTAGAGTGTCTAGATTGAGAAACAGATGTCTCACAAGTCCTTAACTGGCAGCTTCAATAAATTGTACCCGCAAAACACCAGCCTCAACGTCAACAGTGAAGAGGTGACTCCGGGATTCTGGCCTTCTAGGCAGAATTTCTCTGTCCAGGGTCTGTGTTCTTTTGCCCATCTTAATATTTTGGTGGCCAGTCTGAGATATGGCTTTTTCTTTGCAACTCTGCCTAGAAGGCCAGCATCCTGGAGTCACCTCTTCACTGTTGACATTGAGACTGATGTTTTGCAGGGACTATTTATTGAAGCTGCCACCAACTCATTCAAGGGTTTTTCTTTATTTTTTTACTATTTTCTACATTGTAGAATAATAGTGAAGATGTCAACATTATGAAATAACACATATGGAATCATGTAGTTACCAAAGAAGTGTTAAACAATCCAAATATTTTATATTTGAGATTCTTCAAAGTGACCACCCTTTGCCTGATGACAGCCTTGCAAACTCTTGTCATTCTCTCAACCAGCTTCACCTGGAATGCTTTTCCAACAGTCTTGAAGGAGTTCCCACAAATGCTGAGCACTTGTTGGCTGCTTTTCCTTCCCTCTGCGGTCCTACTCATCCCAAACCAGCTCAATTGAGATGAGGTTGGGTGATTGTGGAGGCACGGTGATCTGATGCAGCACTCCATCACTCTCCTTCTTGGTCAAATAGCCCTTACACAGCCTGGAGGTGTGCTGGGTCATTGTCCTGTTAAACAACTAATTATATTCCCACTAAGCGCAAGTCAGATGGGATGGTGTATCGCTGCAGAATGCTGTGGTAGTCATACTGGTTAAGTGTGACTTGAATTGTAAATAAATCACAGACAGTGGCATCAGCAAAGCAACCCCACACCATCACACCTCCTCCTCCGTGCTTCACGGCGGGAACTACAAATGCGGAGATCATCCGTTCACCTACTTTGCGTCTCACATAGACAAGGCTGTTGGAACCAAAAATCTCAAATTTGGACTCATCAGACCAAAGGACAGATTTCAACCGGTCTAATGTCCATTGCTACTTTTTCTTGCCCAAGCAGGTCTCCTCTTCTTATTGGTGTCCTTTAGTAGTGGTTTCTTGCAGCAATTCGACCATGAAGGCCTGATTCATGCAGTCTTCTCTGAATAGTTGATGTTGATGTGTGTCTGTTACTTGAACTCTGAGAACCATTTACTTCGGCTGGCATTTTTTGGGCTGGTAACTCTAATGAACTTATCCTCTGCAACAGAGGTAACTCTGGGTCTTCCTTTCCTGTGGCGGTCACCATGAGAACCACTTTCATCATAGCGCTTGATAGTTTTTGCAACAGCACTTGAAGAAACTTTCAAAGTTCTTTTCCTGTGCTTTCTAAAAGTATTCAGACCCCTTAACTTTCTTGCCATTTTGTTACGTTAGAGCCTTATTCTAAAACCATTAAAAAAATAAAAATAAACGGAAATATCACTTTTACATACGTTTTCAGACCCTTTACTCAGTACTTTGTTGACGCACCTTTGGCTGCGATTACAGCTTCAAGTCTTCTTGGGTATGACACTACAAGCTTGGCACACCTGTATTTGGGGAGTTTCTCCCATTCTTCTCTGCAGATCCTCTCAAGCTCTGTCAGGTTGGATGGGGAGTGTCGCTGCACAGCTATTTTCAGGTCTCTCCAGAGATGTTCGATCGGGTTCCTAATGTTTGGTATGCTGTAGTGTAGTCATGACAGTAGACATGACCCGTGTCAGCTGTGCAGTTAATCTTCTTCTGACAGTTGTCTTTATCTGGTGGCAACACACATAGAGATCACAGGCGGTATGTGGTACCTTAATTGCGGAGGACAGGCTCATTTTAATTGCTAGAACGGAATACATGTAATGGTATCAAAAACGCCAAACAAGTGGTTTCCATGGGTTTGATACCATTCCATTTACTCCATCCCAGCCATTATTAAGAGCAGGCCTCCTCTCACAGCCTACTGTGATAGGTTACACCCAAACACCAAAATAGAATAGGCATGATGCAGATGTTTTAACAACTGTTAAGACAAGCTATCTCAGAGGAGAGAAAGTGAATGTACCAAGTAAGTCATTGTACTGAGGTATTTTTTTATAGAAGACATGATACTGCCAGTATGAGTACAACTGGTTCTGGAACTTTGATGCCAGCTCTTTCTCTCTCTTACAGTAGTCCCAATCGGAACTGTTTAGACAGCTTTATCCTTGCACCATATCATCTCTACAATTCTGCCTGATAGTTCAATGGTATTGTATGGGATTCACATGGATTGAGTGCTCTTTCAGGAGTTCTGAATCCTAAATGGGGATGCGCTGTCCCTGTGCTCAGTGCCTGAAGGTCAGTGGACCAGCTGGACTGTGAAGGGGAATGCCAGAGAGAAAGAGGGAGGGAGTTACCCGTCATACATGATCTGAGCCGACCTCCACCCCGCCCCGCCCCGCCCCGCCCCTCCCTCCTGGCCCTCCCTCTCTACTCTTAACTGTGTGTTCTGAATGTGGTTCAACAGGCTGGACCGCCTCCAGCACACTCTAGGGCTGGGCTGGAACAGCTGTTCAAGCATGTGTGTATGTGTGTGCGTACATGTGTCAGTACATCTATGTCTATCTTCGCTTCTATCTCTCTGTGTCTGTCTGCCTCTCTCTCTTTCCCTCACACACACCGTGCTGAGGTGCTTCCTGAACAGGGCTCGCTCTAGGACCCAGTGAGAGAGAGACTAGGGGGCGCGGTGATATTTTTAATCTGACCACAGAGCCTGTTAACTCGCTGCTGCTGTTTCCTCGAAACTGAAGACAGCTCTGACAGAAGTGCCTTGTGCCTTTTAGCATAGTTCTTCATCCTCAGTGTGATACTAACCGCTGTAGGGTAGTACCCCAGGCCGCTTGGAGCAGAGACACCCCCAGGTCCCAGACAGCGGGCCCCCCCTTCATGGCCCCGTGGCCCTGTGTGTCCTGACATGCCAGGCAGCAGCAGCAGCACATGCCAAGCCCCAACAGGCCAGCCATGGAGCAGCAAGCCTGGATACTGAGGGGCTTCCTGGCTCAAGTGGAGAGCAAGGAGGCTGAGGTGGAGGAGGCGGAGAGTGGCTTCACCGGGGAGTTCTTGGTGAGTTATTCTCTTTATTTGATCACTCTGTTACAGGGGGACTCCTCTCTCAGACACGGGACGGGTTCCGAGCTGTCTCACTTCATCAACAATTGGATTAACTCTGTTGGCGTTGGAGTGGTGCGGTCTTTACCTCTGCTGTGATGTCTAAGCTTAGAGAGCACTGTGTGTATGTATTTGTTTGGATGTGAGTGTGGGCGGACATAGAGTGCTGTTGTGAGAAGCCAAACTGTTTCATTCCACTGGACAGAACTCTGTCAATGTCCCAAGAAGAATTGTACAAAAGAATGTCATGCTCAGAGGAGAGACATACTATTTACTGTATGTTGTGCTATTTCTGTATGGGTTGTCAGTCAATCCCCAACGACTGCTTATTAGCTTCCTCTTACTGCACTGCTGCCTGTTTCTAAAGGTCCCCATACAAGGAAGGAAATCTACAGGCAAATGCAATGTTATTGATGTAGAACGAGCCCCCCACCACCACCCACCCTACACACACACGCACGCGCTTAAACACACACACGCAGACAAATACACATATACGTGAACACGCGCGCACACACACACACACACACACAGACACGCACAGTGACTGACGGACGCTTGCGCTACAAATGCAAATGGATATGACAGAAGCCTTTTAGTAGGGCCAAGTGAAGCAGCGTCTACTCGGTGACATCAATCACCGGGGCACTTCAACTAAAACTCTGTGGTAACACTGTTTGGATAGTCCATCTGTGGACGCTCGACCCGCAGTTAGTAACATTTCAACTAACTACTAACCCTAGCTCTAACCCGAACCCTTACCCTTATTCTAAACCTAACCGTAATCTTAGCCAGCAGTTTCCTATCAACAGATAGTTTGTTGACAGTATGACAATCTGCAGTGCATCTACAGATGGAAAATCTGGACTGTCCAGATAAAGTCTGACCAACGCCGCCTCGTGCCACCCCATGGTCCTGTTCCCATGGATGGCATCACCTGTGGACCATCGCCATGGTGAGGAGTGACACCTCTGTGACTGAGGGTGTTGGGCCTACTCTCCTCTCCTCTCTCTCTGCACGCCGCCCTGCTTGTGTCATGCCCCTGCCGTCCTGACCACCCGGGGGAACAGAGCTCACATCACTTCCTTGTGGAACAAAAAGAGCTCTATGGTCTGCAGGGTGCAGATGTCTGCTCCCGGCCTGCTCTGCATCAGCCTTGTGTTCAGGCCGTCTGTGAGAACTGGGCCTGAACAAAAAGACCAGTGTGTTTGAGATACAGAGGACCAGGAAGGGGCACTCTGGGGCTTTATTTGGACTGTCACTCATTCACTACTAATTGGAATGGAGTCACTGATGACTGGAAGTTCTCTCTTAGTCTATGGCTAGGGCTGTTTCCAGGAAGCTAATGTCTGTACGTTTGAGCCATGCCAGAGCTGATAAAAAGCTTTGGCAGTAGTAGTGGTGTCACAGTGTTACCCACAGAGTGTACAGGGTGTGACTATAACACTGAATTTAGCTCTGGGGAGGAGTGACAACTTATTGCAGTTCAACTGTCTCTCCTCTCCATTAACACTGACGAGAACTGTAAATGCAAACCATGGTGGGCAGGTACTAGACTCAGACATGGGAACTGTGACAACGGCAACCTCATTGTCGATGGCTACTTGCTTCCAGTTCCCCAGAGGAACAAGGTCATTAGACACCCTCACATTTAGCCACATAGATCGAAGCGTTAGCCAGACTGGGATAAACCCTTCCCTCCTTCACATGCACACATACGTGTTGGGTTCTCTAATATTTGCCTCACTTCCCTCTGTTGCAGAGGCTCAAACGCCAGTCCACCAAGTACCGCACTGACAAAACCTACCCCACAAAGATAGCAGATAAGCAGGAGAACGTGAAGAAGAACCGATACAAGGACATTGTTCCCTGTAAGTCAGCTTTTACCGTTACAGTCTAATGCAGTGGTTTGAAGTGGTATATTTATGCAGTCCTCACTATAACCTTTCACTACTACATCTCACTACAATAGCGTCCTCATTTCCCTTCAGTTGACCACAGCAGAGTGAAACTGTCCCTCACCACCTCCAAGAACGATAATGACTACATCAATGCCAGCTTCATCAAGGTTGGGTGATGGGACTTTGTCCTGGTATACTAGACTGTACAATAGAAGAGTATTTGCAGCAGAGTCCCAGGTGGACGAGTGTGTGACACTGTGCTATGCGTACCCCCAGGGAGTGTCAGGGGCCAGGGCCTACATTGCCACCCAGGGCCCTCTTCCCCACACCGTGCTGGACTTCTGGAGGATGCTCTGGGAGTACGACACAGAGGTACAACTCTGTCTCTGTGTGTGTCTCTCTCTCTCTCTCTCCCCCTGTCTCTCTTTCTCTGGTGGGGTTGGTATACTGATGGACTGATGGTGAGCTTGTCTTCTAACAGGTCATAGTGATGGTTTGCAGGGAGTTTGAGATGGGCAGGGTAAGTCACTCTCTATGCTCATGTACACTATACACTTCTCTATTATTACACTCAGTGGTGGAAAAAGTACCCAATTGTCATACTTGAGTAAAAGATACCTTAATAGAAAATGACTAAAGTAAAAGTGAAAGTCACCCAGTAAAATTCTACTGGCGTAAAAGTCTAACAGTATTTGGTTTTAATATACTTAAGTATCAAAAGTAAATGTGATTGCTAAAATATACTTAATTATCAAAAGTAAAAGTATGAATAATTTTTTAAAATCCTTACATTAAGCAAACGACACAATTTTCTTGTGTTTTTTACATTTACGGATAGCCTGGGGCACACTCCAATACTCAGACATAATTTACAAACTAAGCATTTGTGTTTAGTGAGTGAACCAGATCAGAGGCAGTAGGATGACCAGGGATGTTGTCTTGATAAGTGTGTGAATTTAACAATTTTCTGTCCTGCTAAGCGTTCAAAATGTAATGAGTACATTTGGGTGTCAGGGAAACTGTATGTGGTAAATAAGTACATTCTTTTCTTTAGGAATGTAGTGAAGTAAAAGTTGTCAAAAATATAAATAGTAAAGTACAGATACCCCAAAAAACGACTTAAGAGGTACTTTAAAGTATTTTTACTTAAGTACTTTACACCACTGCTTACACTGCATTTCATAGTCAAATACTGTGTTATTAAAATGGTCGGTGTTGTGGCTTTATGCGCATTGAAGACTGTGTGTGTTACTCTTTTGTAGAAAAAGTGTGAGCGCTACTGGCCAAAGAAACAAGAGGAACCTTTTGTGTGTGACCCGTTTACTATTTACTGCGTGAGTAGTAGGCTACTTCCTCTCTCTTTCTCGCTCTCTGACCACTTCCTGATTTGGTTGGTCAAATGGCCTCTTAACCATAACTAGGTTATCTACACTGCAGTGATCAGTTGTCATGAATGGTAGATGAATGCAACCTTTGAAAATCCAGATACAGGCCCTAAAAAAATATGTTGATGTGCTTAGTATTCTTTTGCTATGGGATTCTAATTTCTAGGGTTCTCCTCAAACATGCCTGAAATATGCCTAAACATTGATAATCACTTGTGTCAAGTAAATGTAGTATACTAATGTCATTCTCAGGTTAAAAAGACTAGCCTCTGCAGGTTTTCTGTGTGAAAATAATGCTAAACTGCCAAACTGTGTGTTTGTGTACAGGACTCAGAGGAGAGTAAAGGAGACTATGTGAGCAGGAACCTAAGAGTGACCTACCGCAATGTAAGCACTGTTTATACCCGTACTATTAACTGAAATGCAGCTTTAATTAGAAACTATCATGGATAGAATCTGAGGACATAAATGCTTAAAAACGCAAAGTTGTGATGGAATATTTTGTGGGTGGAATTGTAGTATACTTTGGTGCCGAGCATGTCAGCAATAAATCCCCTCAAGACTAACATCACATGAGGTAGGGGTAAACAGGAAGCCCCGTGTGAGTACACAGGTCTCCTGGTGTGTCTCCCTGTCTGTGTTAACATTGAACTTTGTTGTTTGTCCCTTAGTGGAGTCGTACCCTGAGACAGCTGCACTATATCAACTGGCCGGACCACGGGGTCCCTGACACCATCCCTCCCATCCTGGAGCTCCTGCAGGAGATGAGAGCTTACCAGGCCCATGAGGATGTACCCATCTGTATCCACTGCAGGTCAGCTCTCCAACCCCCCTACTTCAAGTTAACTGTGTACTGTGTGTATGAATCATTGTCTGATACGGAGAGTCAATAAACCATCGCAAAGCACGGAAAGTTAGGTTCCCTTTGCATCTAATGCTAGGCAGTCATATATCTCTATCTATGATGCTGTGGTGTCCTTTCTCATGAAATGGTAATTGTTCCGTAGGTGGAACACATTCTTGTGGGTCCCCTGTTGTAGACCCCTTTATGCTCAGGCACCTCCCTCTTCTCTTAGACACACAGACAGGAAGTGTTTGTGGGCGGATGGCCGTCAGGCGACAGTGGGTGTTACAACAAACACTCGTATATCTTTTCCTTTTCTCTGACTGTCTCTGGCCATGGTTACAGCTAAAACATGAACTCAAAAGTACTTAGCACTGCATGCTAAGCCAGTGAAAAGGTAACAGAGTGTAAGTCCGTTGCTTATCTGAGGGCCTAGTGGTGGTGGTGTTTTTCAACCCTGTCCTCCTTTAATAACTCTGTTGACTGACTTTCGTGAGTAAGACAAGAGAGAGAGAGAACAGCGCTTTTTTCCATACTATGACCACAGTGACACACGGAAATTCCATCGGTGGTAACAGACCTCTTTGAAAGTTGCACAACGTGTTTGTCATAGGCTTGAGTCAAGTGTTGCATGACACTCCAGAAAGGAGACTCAACAGATAAATCCTCAAATGCATCAAGAGTTTTCCACAAGACATGCTATCCCCTCTCTCTGTTCTCTATAATAAGACTATGATAGACCCTCTTTAGCAACCCGTATTAGGGCCAATTGCGAGAGATGATTTACCCCAGTCAGATGGCATTACACTTCAGTTGTCAGTGTATAGAAGTGTCCGTGTACCAGGCTGACATCCAGGCGTGGTTTACAGGAGGCATCACAGATAGATGAACCACCAGGAACGGAATGTTCAGTCATAGGCATCAGGCATGCCCGTGCCATAAGACCCACGCTCTCCTCTCTACTCAGTCAGTTAACCCACAGGCAGGTTTGAGGATAGGAAAGTATTACCGTATGAAATGACAGATCTGCTTACACACGTTTTCCTTGGAACAGTTCACTCTCCACGGGAGACTGGGCTGCCCTCATATCACCTACAGTTGAAGTCGGAAGTTTACATACACCTTAGCCAAGTTTTTCCACAGTTCCTGACATTTAATCCTAGTACAAATTCCCTGTCTTAGGTCAGTTAGGATCACCACTTTATTTTAAGAACGTGAAATGTCAGAATAATAGTAACGAGAATGATTTCTTTCATCACATTCCCAGAGGGTCAGAAGTTTAAGTACACTCAATTAGTATTTGGTAGCATTGCCTTTAAATTGTTTAACTTGGGTCAAACATTCCGGGTAGCCTTCCACAAGCTTCCCACAATAAGTTGGGTGAATTTTGGCCCATTCTTCCTGATAGAGCTGGTGTAACTGAGTCAGGTTTTTCAGTTCTGCCCACAAAATGTCTATAGGATTGAGGTCAGGGCTTTGTGATGGCCACTCCAATACCTTGACTTTGTTGTCCTTAAGCCATTTTGCCACAACTTTGGAAGTATGCTTGGGGTCAGTGTCCATTTGTAAGACCCATTTGCAACCAAGCTTTAACTTCCTGACTGATGTCTTGAGATGTTGCTTCAATACAACCACAGAATTTCCTTCCTCATGATGCCATCTATTTTGTGAAGTGCACCAGTCCCTCCTGCAGCAAAGCACCCCCACAACATGATGCTGACATGATGCTGCCACCCCCGTGCTTCACGGTCGGGATGGTGTTCTTTGGCTTGCAAGCCTCCCCCTTTTTCCTCCAAAAATAACAATGGTCATTATGGCCAAACAATTCTATTTTTGTTTCATCAGACCAGAGGACATTTCTCAAGGTACGATCTTTGTCCCCATTGTGCAATTGCAAACCGTAGTCTGGCTTTTTTTATGGCAGTTTTGGAGCAGTGGCTTCTTCCTTGCTGAGCGGCCTTTCAGGTTATGTCGATATAGGACTTGTTTTACTGTGGATATAGATGCTTTTGTACCTGTTTCCTCCAGCATCTTCACAAGGTCATTTGCTGTTGTTCTGGGATTGATTTGCACTTTTCGCATCAAAGTACGTTCATCTCTAGGAGACAGAACGTGTCTCCTTCCTGAGTGGTATGACAGCTGCGTGGTCCCATGGTGTTTATACTTGCATACTATTGTTTGTACAGATGAACGTGGTACTTTCAGGCGTTTGGAAATTGTTCCCAAGGATGAACCAGACTTGTGGAGGTCTACAATTTGTTTTCTGAGGTCTTGGTTGATTTATTTAGATTTTCCCATGATGTCAAACAATGAGGCACTGAGTTTGAAGGTAGGCCTTGAAGTACATCCACAGGTGCACCTCCAATTGACTCAAATGATGTCAATTAGCCTATCAGATGCTTCTAAAGCCATGACAACATTTTCTGGAATTTTCCAAGCTGTTTAAAGGCACAGTCAATTTAGTGTATGTAAACTTTTGACCGACTGGAATTGTGATACAGTGAATTATAAATGAACTATTCTGTCTGTAAACAATTGTTGGAAAAATGACTTGTGTCATGCACAAAGTCGATGTCCTAACCGACTTGCCAAAACTATAGTTTGTTAACAAGAAATTTGTGGAGTGGTTGAAAAACAAGTTTTAATGACTCCAACCTAAGTGTATGTAAACTGACGACTTCAACTGTGCCTGGGCTGTTGAGTAGAGTCTGACGGTCTATCTGTCAGTTAGGCTGTGTGGGCCAGGAGCAGGAAGGACCAGGCCTGCAGGGACAGGCAGCAGAATGTATGTGCCAGATCAGAGCTGACAGAGTTGACAGCCAGGGCGTTAATAGCAGCCTGCAGTGCAATGACTGCTCACACTGTGTACACTCACATACACTGCAGTTTGCAGGCTGGGGTGCTAAAGCGCTGTTACACATTAATAGCTCAGCAAGGCCTTTCATCACGCTAGTTTGTACTGTCAACAACGAATGTATAGTGTACTTGTTTGTGGTTCTTAATTAATGTACTGTGTTTTACGTTAACCTTGTTTTCTTCCTGTTTGTCCCCACAGTGCTGGCTGTGGAAGAACAGGAGCACTGTGTGCCATCGACTACACCTGGAACCTGGTGAAAACACAGGTGAGATAATGGTACCTGCCCTACCCTATACAGTAACATCTCCTCCGAACCAGAGTGTGAGCAGAGGACCAAAAACTACTGTGTCGATGTCGTGCTGTACTGAAAGATACCGTTTCTGTAACTGTGTGTGTCACCTTACTGATCGTTACCGACGCCTTTTGTGTTCATTTCCAGCTGCTCACAGAAGAATTCAACATCTATGACCTGGTCAAAGACATGAGAACACAGAGGCCTTCTGTGGTTCAGACCAAGGTAGTGTTCTCGCTTCGAGTTCTTCGTAGGGTTTTTTACGTATAACCACGTGTATAAACACATCTGTTGTGACAGGCTTCTATTAGACCAAGTGTGTGTTTTCACTTCATAGTGCTATTTTTAGCGTTATCACATACAGCACATACAAACAGTGTGACATGCCTCTATCTGAGCTATTATCGCAAGGCTGTAGCTCAACATTATCTGATGCCAACCCACTCAAAGCCTTAATCTGTAACAAGTAGAGCCACATATTTAGAGCAATCTCTAACGTTGGTAGCATCTCCCCACGTGCAATCTCTCATGACTATTTTGTTGGAATGCTTCACAATAATATCTTGCCGTGGTAACTGATAAGGGATCGATTGAACACTAACAGAACTGGTTTTGTGTTTAACTACAGGAACAGTACGAGCTACTATACAGAACCATCAAGTTCCTGTTTGAGAAGTACCTGCAGTCCATGGCACCAGTCCCCCCTTCCTGTACAGAGGAGGTGAGACAGACAGCGTGTTTGAGGGGATCAGTTTGAGCAAGGCGAGGTGCAGAATCACTGATTTTGTTCACCTAATGAGTAGTTATTTGGGATGAAAGGTGATTTGTAGATCCGAGATTCTGCGCACAAGGACTCTTGCTAGGGGAACCAGGCTGGCTGTTTGGTCATGTGGTAGCAACAGTTAAACCACAGGCAGAGGAACACAGCAAAACAGACAGACTATGACCAGTGATCTGTGTTTTATGTAAATACTTTCTCAGAGGGAGAGTGATTAAGCGTGCAATTCTGTTAAACTGTTTAGGTGCCAGCGGCCCCCTCACCCCCTACAGCCAGTGACAGTGAGCTCTCTGACCTCAGTGAGGAGTCTGAAGCTGAACAGGAACCAGAACCTAAAATGGAACCACAGACAGAACACAGGTACCGCACAGTAAAGACTTTTCCCCCATCAACCATAGATCTGACAATTCAAGTTTTTTTCATGATGCATTACTGTAAACCTTGAAGCATATCTCTATTACAATTACACTACATGACCAAAAGTATGTGCTCACTTGCTCGACGACCAACTCATTCCAAAATCATGGGCATTAATATGGAGTTGGTCCCCCCCTTTGCTCCTATAACAGCCTCGACTCTTCTGGGAAGGCTTTCCACTAGATGTTGGAACATTGCTGCAGGGACTTGCTTCCATTCAGCCACAAGAGCATTAGTGAGATCGGGCACTGATGTTGGGCGATTAGGCCTGGCTCGCAGTCAGCGTTCCAATTCATCTCAAAGGTGTCAGGGCTCTGTGCAGGCCAGTCATGTTCTTCCACACTGATCACGACAAACCATTTCTGTATGGACCTTGCTTTGTGCACAAGGGCATTGTCATTCTGGAACAGGAAAAGGCCTTCCTCAAACTGTTTCCACAAAGATGGAAGCAAAGAATCATATAGAATGTAATTGTATGATATAACGTTAAGATTTCCCTTTACTGGAACTTCCTCCTCCAGGTACAGGTAGCATTCTCCTGGCATCCGCCAGATGGCGTTTGGCGCCAGATGGCGTTTCCACTGCTCATGAGCCCAATGGCGGCCAGCTTCAGACCACTCTAGCCAATGCTTGTCATTGCGCATGGTGATCTTCGGAAACCCATTTCATGAAGCTCCAGACGAACAGTTATTGTGCTAACTTTGCTTCCAGAGGAAGTTTGGAACTTGGTAGTGAGTGTTGCAACCGAGGACAGAGCATTTGTACACGCTACACACTTCAGCACTCGCTGATCCAGTTCTGTGAGCTTCGGGGGCCTAACACTTCACAGCTGAGCCGTTGTTTCTCCGAGATGGTTCCATTTCACAATAACAGCACTTACAGTTGACCGGAACAGCTCTAGCTGGGCAGAAATGTTTAAACTGACTTGTTGGAAAGGTGGCATCCTATGACAGTCCCACTTTGAAATTCACTGAGCTCTTCAGTAAGGCCATTCTAGTGCCAATATTAAGCTATGGAGATTGCGTGGTTGTGTGCTCGATTTTATACACCTGTCAGCAACGGGTGTGGCTGAAATAGTCAAATCCACTCATTTGAAAGGGGTGTCCACATACTTTTGTATGTACAATGCATTCGGAAAATATTCAAACCCCTAGACTTTTTCCACATTTTGTTAAGTTACAGCAATATTCTAAAATGGATTAAATATGTTAAATATATTAAATATTAAAAATGACAAAGCAACAACCAGGTTGATAGAAAGTTTGCAAAACAAAAAACTTCTTTACATACAGTTGAAGTCGTCAGATTACATACACTTAGGTTGTCACTCCACAAATTTCTTGTCAACAAACTATAGTTTTAGCAAGTCAGTTAGGACTTCTACTTTGTGCATGACACAAGTCATTTTTTCAACAATTGTTTACAGACAGATTATTTCACTTATAATTCACTGTATCACAATTCCAGTGGGTCAAAAGTTTACATACACTAAATTGACTGTGCCTTTAAACAGCTTGGAAAATTCCAGAAAATGTCATAGCTTTAGAAGCTTCTGATAGGCTAATTGACATAATTTGAGTCAATTGGAGGTGCACCTGTGGATGTACTTCAAGGCCTACCTTCAAACTCAGTGCCTCATTGCTTGACATCATGGGAAAATCTAAATAAATCAACCAACAAATTGTAGACCTCCACAAGTCTGGTTCATCCTTGGGAACAATTTCCAAACTCCTGAAGGTACCACGTTCATCTGTACAAACAATAGTACGCAAGTATAAACACCATGGGACCACGCAGCTGTCATACCGCTCAGGAAGGAGACGCATTCTGTCTCCTAGAGATGAACGTACTTTGATGCGAAAAGTGCAAATCAATCCCAGAACAACAGCAAAGGACCTTGTGAAGATTCTGGAGGAAACAGGTATAAAAGTATCTATATCCACAGTAAAACAAGTCCTATATCGACATAACCTGAAAGGCCGCTCAGCAAGGAAGAAGCCACTGCTCCAAAACCGCCATAAAAAAAGCCAGACTACGGTTTGCAACTGCACAATGGGGACAAAGATCGTACTTTTGGGAGAAATGTCCTGGAATTTGGTCTAATGAAACAAAAATAGAACTGTTTGGCCATAATGACCATCATTATGTTTGGATGAAAAAGGGGGAGGCTTGCAAGCCGAAGAACACCATCCCAACCGTGAAGCACGGGGGTGGCAGCATCATGTTGTGGGGGTGCTTTGCTGCAGGAGGGACTGGTGCACTTCACAAAATAGACAGCATCATGAGGGAGGAAATTGTGTGGATGTATTGAAGCATCATCTCAAGACATCAGTCAGGAAGTTAAAGGTTGGTCGCTAATGGGTCTTCCAATTGGACAATGACCCCCAAGCATACTTCCAAAGTTGTGGCAAAATGGCTTAAGGACAACACAGTCAAGGTATTGGAGTGGCCATCACAAAGCCCTGACCTCAATCCTATAGAAAATTTGTGGGCAGAACTGAAAAAGCATGTGTGAGCAAGGAGGCCTACAAACCTGACTCAGTTATACCTGCTCTGTCTGGAGGAATGAGCCAAAATTCACCCAACTTATTGTGGGAAGCTTGTGGAAGGCTACCCGAAATGTTTGACCTAAGTTAAACAATTTAAAGGCAATGCTACAAAATACTAATTGAGTGTATGTAAACTTCTGACTCACTGGGCATGTGACGAAATAAATAAAAGCTGAAATAAATCATTCTCGTTACTATTATTCTGACATTTTACATTCTTAAAATAAAGTGGTGATCCTAACTGACCTAAGACAGGGAATTTGTACTAGGATTAAATGTCAGGAATTGTGAAAAACTGAGTTTAAATGTATTTGGCTAAGGTGTATGTAAACTTCTGACTTCAACTGTAAGTATTCAGACCCTTTGCTATGAGACTCGATATTGAGCTCAGGTGCATTTAGTTCCCATTGATCATCCTTGAGATGTTTCTACAACTTGATTGGATTCCACCTGTAGTGAATTCAATTGATTGTACATTATTTTGAAAGGCACACACCTGTCTATATAAGGTCCCACAGTTGACAGTGCATGTCAGTGCAACAACCAAGCCATGAAGTCAAAGGAATTGTCCGTAGAGCTTTGAGACAGGATTGTGTCAAGGCAGCAGCATTTACAGTCCCCAAGACCACAGTAGCTTCCATCATTCTAAAATGGAAGAAGTTTGGAACCACCAAGACTTTCTTGAGCTGGCCATAAGGCCAAAATGAGCAATCGGGGGATAAGGGCCATGGTCAGGGAGGTGACCAAGAACCCCACAAGTTCCTCTGTGGAGATGGGAGAACCTTCTAGAAGGACAACCATCTCTGCAGAACTCCACCAATCAGGCCTTTATCGTGGTGGTCAGACGGAAGCCACTCCTCAGTAAAAGGCACATGACAGCCCACTTGGAGTTTGCCAAAAGGCACCTAAAGCACTCTCAGACCATGAGAAACAAGATTCTCTGGTCTGGTGAAACCAAGAATGAATTCTTTGGCCTGAATGCCAAGCGTCACGTCTGGAGGAAACCTGTCACAATCCCTACGGTGAATCATGGTGGTGGTAGCATCATGCTGTGGGGATGTTTTTCAGGAGCAGGGACTGGGAGACTAGTCAGGGTCGAGGGAAAGATGAACGGAGCAAAGTACAGAGAGATCCTTGATGAAAACCTGCTCCAGAATGCTCAGAACCTCAGACTGGGGTGAAGGGGTATTGGGTATTTGTCATTATGGGGTATTGTGAGGAAGAAAATAAACAATCCATTTTAGAATAAGGCTGTAATGTAACAAAATGTGGAAAAAGTTAAGGGGTCTGAATACTTTCCGAATGCACTGCATATCACAATAGCCAATTAGGGTTCTGACGCATAGAGAAAAATGCCTCCAGTGGCCTTACTTCAATAAAATGTCTGGATAACTCCTATTTTGTTCCAGGCACACAGAGAGCGAGGAGCCTGGTGGGATATCCAATCACGGCATACCAGTGGCCTTCTTTGCCCCAGAAGTGCATGTTGACCCACTGTGTGACGCGGCTATGTGCTCCCCCTCAGCCATCCTCAATGCTCTGAGAGCTAGGGACAGCCAGAGGGAACAGCAGAAACCATACTCCCTACAAACACAGACTGTGAACCAGAAACCACAACCCCGCAAGAAACAGCCCAATAACATGGCCGTCAATCAGAGACCACCATACCCGCTACTGACACAGCCTAATTACCAGAGACCTTATTTCCTACACACACAGCCTGCTAACCTGCCCACCAGCCAGGACCTGAGGCAAGAGCCCAGCCCCAGTATCCCCATCATAACCCCTCAGGCACTCAGGCCTCAGGAGGTCTCTCAGATAGCCATGGAGCAAGAGAAGTTGGAGATGGATAGAGAGATCACCCCACTGGAAATACCAGTGCTTCCTGTGGACTTATTCTCCAACTCCCTCTGTCTCACCATGGAGGACCCCTACTTTGGGCCTGACTCAGCCCTGGCTGCTCAGGATCCCAAAGGGTCTGATGATGAGGAGGAGCAGGCTCCACTGAGCCAGTGGACAGAGAACCCCTGTTTCAACGGACCCAGCCTGACCCTTAACAGCCAGCGGATGGAGCTGCCAGCCCTCACCACCACCAACGCTGCCCTGGGTGCAGTTTCTTCAGATGAAGACAGTCCACCTCCATTACCTGAGAGAACTGCTGAATCATATGTACTGGCTGCTGGTGCAGGTGAATTTTGACATGCTTCCTGTTTAAAATGTGGGATTAACATATTCCAACGAAATATTTGGAGGGCTAAAAATAAATATCTTCCTGTGCCCCTCAGAGCGCTTGGATAACATCTCTAAACCTAAGATGTTAGAAATCATCCTCCCTTCTAATGCTGAAGCTGAGGCCCTCAGGGGGGGGAATGGTGAGTGGAGGAATGGTGAGCGGAGGAATGGTGAGCGGAGGAATGGTGAGTGGAGGAATGGTGAGCGGAGGAATGGTGAGTGGAGGAATGGTGAGCGGAGGAATGGTGAGCGGAGGAATGGTGAGCGGAGGAATGGTGAGCGGAGGAATGGTGAGCGGAGGAATGGTGAGCCGAGGAATGGTGAGCAGAGGAATGGTGAGCAGAGGAATGGTGAGTACTCTTTATAAACTCTTCTTGATAAGCACTCAAACATGCATTTCCTCTCAACCTCATTTTCCCCCATAGGGAGTCCCCTGTCGCCTATCCCCCCACTGCCAGAGAGAACGCCAGAGTCCTTTGTGTTGGCCAACGATGCCGGTAGGAGCACTCCTGTCTTCCCTCCCCTCTCAGTCCCTGTAGAGAAGATGGTCCAGGACAGGCCAAAGGACAGCAGGATTGGAACATCCTCAGAATGGTGTGGCCATTTAGGGGACACACCAGCTCTGGTGGAGAAGAGATCTTGGACGAGGAGCAGGAGCTTAAAAGTTAAAATGACAACACTCTCAGGTACATTTGTCAAATATGTATTTTTTCTCAGAATAATAAAGAGTTTTTTAAAAAATTGATTGTTCATTAAAAAAAAATATATATATTACACGGATAGTCACAAAACGCCATGTGATTTTAATCTATGTCTCTGGCCTTTTCCCATTACAGTATCACCCCCGGTTACAGTGCCTCCCCTAGTTGTATCTTCGGTTCCTGCTCCCTGTACATCTATAAACCTTCCTCCTCCCCCTCCCCACCCTCTGGTCCCTACTCTCTCACCTCCAGGTAAGCAAAAGTGACACCCATTTTATGCTTTCAATGTAACTTTTTCCTATAATGAGGGGTCCTCACTGACTTGTTTGCTTTCTTGTGAATGATCAGAGAGACTGACTCCGCCTCTACCTGAGAGAACCCCAGAATCCTTCATGGTGGTCGTGCAGGACGGTGAGCACATCTCTTCATCACCACCACCTTCGCAATCATCACGTGAGTGCTGCTCTCGATGTTAACATGTAAACGGCTCTGTGTGTAAACTCTGTCTCAATCGACGTAATGAATCGACTGTGTACTAATCTGACGTTCTACTGTTTGGGCAGTTGCATTTGATCAAAACAGCGCCCCCTGCCTGCAGAGTCTGAGCAGCCAGACCACAACCACACAGCAGAGGATCGGTACGTCCTCAGAGTGGTCGGGGAACTCCCAACCCAAAAGATTCCTGGATGGATTCATGAATCGGAGCAAGGTAGCGGGACATGCTGTAGCTAGAAATAGAAATAATAGAAATAATTCAACTCCAATGGGGGATGGTTCTTGTAATTACATTTCTGTGGTCTTATATACCCATATTTAGAGAGTTGGGCCTTTTAATTTTTAGAATTTAGAATATTGTTCTAATTCTAGACATTCAGTTACTTAGCAGAATTTAAATAGTCCCCATAGAATGTTAATGGGGAGTCAACATGGCTGCAATAGAATGTTGTAGTCATGTAAATGCATCATAATGCAGAAACCTCAACGGCCCAACTCTCGAAATACATGGCTCTGGTCACACTACCTGACAGTAGCGACTCACAGTCTCTTACTCTACCAGTCATGTGTGTTTAATGGTTACGTCTAGAACAGGATGCTGCCACCCACCCCTTTGTGCCATAGATTAACACATCTTTCCTAAATGCCCCTTAGAGATATAAAAATCACTAAGCATTTTTTGTCTTCCTTGTGATTCATGCTATGACTCAGATGTTCCAGTTGTTGTTTATACTTTAGTACATTAACACAACACTGTACATTGTTCACTCAGAGTGTCCGGTCAAAGAGTTCACGACAAGGTAAGCTATTTTCACGGTATTGGCTGAGAAAAGCCATCTGTCTTTTTTGGTGTGGTTTCCTTCTTCTGCAATCGGGTCAAGTCTGTCTGTTTGGAGTTGACAAAGACTTAAGTCAACTTCCGTCAACTTAAAGTCGTTGCTCTGGGCTCTACTCCCTTACACAATAAAATGCCCTAATAGGGATCATTGAATAGAGTCATTTATGCAGAAGCTGCACCTACCAAAATAGAAGATGATGAGCCATAATGTCAGTGTAAAGATTGGAGGTACTCTTTCAAGCCACTGGAGGGTGGTAATTGAGCTATCTGATGTTTGAGACTAAATCTATGTTGATTATTCTCTGTCTGTTTCCTGTGCAGAGCACCTGGTGACTGTTCATCTGGTTGCTCCAGCCGTTGTGGCCTTGGCGACAGCAGGAAGTGGTGAGTTGCAACGAGCAGAACGTAGACCCCCCCAATTACAACTATCAACTCTGTCTAACTTAACTACACCACAGGCCCCTGTAAATCTGATCTCTCTCTCCTTGTTAAGAGGATTCAAATCACAGTAATCCAACCATCCGCCCTATTCCCACATAGTGATGACTCTTGATGATATTGAATTTAACTTTTTTTTTTTTTTAAATGGCTCCCTAACTGTGAAACATCTGATGACTGTTTCTTAGCTGAGTTGGAGCACCAGCAGCCAGTGGTCAACTGCATCTCAACCAGCTCTGGTACTGCTGACAACAAATCAGACAAGGACAGTGGGAAGGGCATGTCTAGAACAAAGGTAATGGCTATGTACATAGAGTCACAGTAACTGACAGACTTGATCTATTGGTTAAAATAATTGGAGGATCTGGGTGCTTCTATACTGTGATGTTATTTGAGTATGGGGGAGTGGGGTAAATTGAGCCATTTTCTACGTTCATCTCTGTCAAGGGAAATATGGTATTCTTTCAAACAAAGAAATGTACATATGTTTCAGGATGTTGCATATCCCTAGAAATAATCAGAATTCATGTCAAAATGACCGTTTTTAAAACATAGCTGGTCCATAAAGTGGTCTCTTGGCACAACTTACCTCGGGTATGGGGTAAGTTGAGCCGCGAGACATAGTAAGTTAAGCCTCCTACACATTTCTGTACTGAATGAAACACCACTACCTTTATAGAACCATGTCGATCTTTGTTTCCCAAACACAATTCAACATAATCACAATCGCTTTTTTGTCTCTTAATCCTTTTAGGCTCAACACTTAAACACTTTGTACTTTTTTTGAAAACCTTAACATATTCCAGGCCTTGTTGTTACCTCGTATCCTTGTATTATGCCTGGGAAGAAAACACTTACATTTTCGTAACTTGCCATTGGCTCAATTTACATCAAGGAGTTTTTTTAGCCCACACAGATAAAATGATGCACTTCCATGCTAGCTTTAAGAACTCATATTGAAGTTTATGGAGACCCCGACTCATATTTAGAACAATATTTAAATGATCTCCTTTGGTTTAGATACAAGCATCATGAAGCATTTAACCCCAAATTCCTATGACTTGGTGAAAATCTGTTTTTTTGAACATAACTTGCTTGCCACTTTTTCAATGTGGTTTCTTCCTTCGCAGACTTCATTTTGTGTATGGTTTCCTAGAAACATGGGCGGCTCAACTCCCCCTTTGTCTTAACTTACCCCACTCTCCAGCTATGTCTTACCTAAAGCCAGCAGTCTCGGTTTTTCTTTTTCAGAGCCTGAAGTTCTTCAAGTACAGACAGAAACGTAAGTAACAGATCCCTGTAAATGGATCTGCTGCCTGGAACATACATCCCCCCCCCCACCTCTAGTGTACCTCTGCTAGCTAAAATAGTAACACATTCTTCCCACCCACAGCAAAGACAGCCCCCCCACCAGCAACAGCCCACTCTGGATCACCTCCTCCTTATGGTGCCTCTGCCTCATCATCAGTGTTCAAATTTGGTAAGCATTCTCAAAGGAGATCCATGCAAATCTCATTAACCGTCAATAGTCCTTTTAATTCAAAAGTCTTTCAAAGTATCATAAAGAATCACAGTCTCACAAAGTCTGTTCTCTCTCCAGGATTTGGGAGTCGTTTTGTGAAGCCTAAAGGGCCAAGGACTCACCCCGAGACGTGGTTTTAAGGCAGCCAGTCAACAAAGCTGGACACGTCTGGCCACTGTCCTGAGATCACAGGGCTGGAACCCTGCACGTGGCTAGTCGATACCGGCTACTCAACTGAACCAGTGATAGCCTGGTCCCAGGCCTGCTGGTGCCGTTTTTCCAACTCCTGTGTCATTATCAAGTGAGACCAGTGACCGTTCCCAGACTAATTATCACAGTGTGAAGGAAGAGTATTTCATGAAGACATGGAGGATGACATACTGTACTGTAGCATTCTCCCTCTGCATCGATTCTGGAAGGACACAAGCACGGTTTCTCAAACTGCTGTTACGGCTCAGTGATCAATCTCTGATGAGATTTCTTTTACAGAACCACCTGCTATTCATGACAAATTGATTGTACTGTGGTTGCGAAAAACGCAAATCCCATTTTGGCAAAAGGATGGATGAGTTGATAAATATGTTTAAGAGAGGGCTACTTTTTACTATTTTGCCTGGTCAGATACTGTAAGGTACTTTAAATTGTTGTTAACACTTGATACATGTTATATCCAGATAGTTTTACATGCCTTTTGATTGTGTAGTCTACTTTTGATCCAGACAAAAGCTAGATCTACACCTGCACTGTTCAGTGTGAATGTTACCCACCACGATGGGACAACTGTTTGTAGGATAAATATATTTGTACCGGTAATATTTTTCATGGAGGTGTGAGATAAGACCGATACTGTACGTACATCACGTTCATTGTGTGTAAGTTGGTGGATGTGTTTTCTTTACAGGCTATAATTTAAAAGCAAATCCAAGACCAATTGCTGTAAATTTACCCATTGATGAGGATCACTGATTTCTTCTCTATAATGCTTACAAAAGTAATGCCACTCAGTTGTTTCATACATAATACAGGCATACAGTTATTTATTTTTTTTAAACACAGGAAAAGTTGATGCATTCCATTGTGTGTTTTCTCAATTTACATGACTGATCACACTTTTAATAACATAATTCTATTAAATGTAACTTATTATTTTTACCACAAAAGTTGTCTTGACTTTTTGTTAGACAACATAGTAAAAAAAAAAGAAAATGTCTCATGAATTAAAATAGAAACATCAACAGTAACAGTATTTGTATTAACATTACACATAGCATGCCTTGGTCATCCGCCACACTCCACAACAGAATATGACTAAGCTCAAAAGAAACCATAGCTGGGTCCTTCCACTAAATATTTTAAGTAGAAAATGTGCACCAATACAGAATTGGTTAAATCCTGTTATATTCAAATAAGTGCCCTTTAATATAGACAATATGGAGAATTCAATAAATCAGTTTTTTAAATTTTAAATATATGAAGAAAGACTTCCTAAAGTGCAGAAATGCAGCATTTTGACATGTTCCTTTCAGGGACATTTTACCCCACTTAACCCCAAACTATCTCCAAGTTTTCACCATCATTGTAAAGCCCTTGTCATTTCATGTGATTAGAGGTTCCTTTATGTCTGTCCCTCATTTTAAGGTAAATCCTGTTACGTGAACTGAACTCCAGTTTTAATATGATGAAACCAATTCCTTTTTCAAAAGAAACAATGAACACCTAATAATCAAATCATAGTTTTTAAAGCAGGTGACAACCCTGAATCCATTGATAGACAGGCTAGGATGTTTTCAAATTTGGTGAAACTTGCATTCAATTGCCCCTCCCTGTTGTAAACAATAAGTTTCTGCTGTCAGAAGGGGATTGATGGCTGCTTGAAGATGAAATCGTCAACCCTGTTTACGGTCAACCCTGTCCCTTTATTTTGCACTTAATAGGCACTTACTATATATTTGAAAATTTTATTTCACCTTTTGAGATGGGAAAACATGTCATTTAAAAACTAATTAGGCAGTGTTCATGATATATACCATGGTACTCTATCTTGACTGGTACAGCGAGTTGCTTCAGTAACTCATGAAAGAAGTTAGGAAACTCCCCAGAGGGATCGAAGTTTCAGTTACTAAAACAAATATGAAACACTGACACTTTTTCTGACAAATGTTTCTACATTTAAATTACACACTTCGGCTGAGAGAAGGAAAAAAAAATCTGGGCTTGTCTCAAACTGCATTTACACATACAAATAATACATTATAGTCAGAATAATTTAAAAGGAAAAAGTTCAACAATTTCAAGAAGAAAATTGTGATTGTGTTTTTTTAATTTTTTTTTTTTTTTACATAGGAATGTCAGTCATAAATGCACACAGTTGCACTCCTTTAAATAAGCTCCTCTACCTCAGAGGGTAAAGGAGATAAAGGGGAGCGGAGGTCATTTAAGGAAGTCAGTGGGGCAGTGACGCTGTACATCATGGTGTGGTCGGGGGGAGTTGTAGTTTAGACCAGGGGGAGGAGGACAGACCAGGGCCTGTGGAAGCCTGGGCTCCAGTGTAGGGGGGTTAGAACCAGAAGCGACAGGTGGCAGGGGGCTGGTGCCCGGGTAGGGAGGTCGCAGGTGGGCAGACTTGGCAGGCTGAGGAGGGGCTGGTTGGGGCTCTCTGGGTGGAGTAGCAGGCTTCTGAAACACTGGTTCCTCTGTCTTGGCCACCCCTCCCTGGGTCCTGTCTCTCGGTGTTGGACCAGCGCAGTGGAGCACTTTGGCATCTGACTGGGCCGGGGAGAGGGATGATGAAAAGATTTTACCTGATGTTATGCTCTGGTCGTTGGGCTTGTGTTGGGCGTGCTCCCCCCCATCCTTCTCCTCATGGTACTGTCTGAGGCGGATGTGCCAGGCCAGGCTGCAGACTGCCGACACAGTCTTGAACTGGTGGATAACATTCCGGGGGATGAAGTAGATGTCGTCGTCACACAGCTGCACGCGGACGTAGCGGATACCCTCCCGCCTCAGCTGGTTCAGCTTGGCATCGTCCACCCACTGGACACACTGCAGGGAGATGAGAATTAGGGGTAGGCCTGCCTGATCCTCCTAATTTCTCCTCATTGTAAAACGAGGATTACTCCCACAAACACCATGTTGTTCACTGTGTCAACGTTTTTCGGCCATAGATCTTAAAAAAAAATTAAAAAATCCTGATCCTTCCCAAACATAAAAAGTAAGCCTGACGTGTCTGGTATCAAGGTCAACCCTACGAACTCTCGAAAATGAATATCACACAGGTCGGGTCATTCTCTGCGGCCAAAATTAAGCCTCTCGTCCTGCTAATTAAAGCTCAAAACTAACTCGCTAAATGGCACGTTATGTCATCTCCGCTGAAGCCTTCCGCATTCAAATCTGACATTTGACCAGCTATCATCCCACACAGAGGAGAATCATGCATCACCCTAACACGTTCAAGGTTCAATGAGAGCTCGGTTCCTACCTGAGACACGGGGGGCTCGTACAGATCCAGCTGCAGCCTCTGGACCACATCGTTAAAGTCCTCCGCGTGGAAACACACCGCATCTTTGGTTATCCTCGGACGCTCACTCCTGTTGACCAAAGAACCGTCACAATCGTTAGCTGGACACCGGACATATGGATCACACCTAAATAAAATGTTGATACACAAATCGGGAAAACTCAAGTGGTTCATAACAAATAACCGGCTGTCATATTGTCATGACAACAGTATCACTGGATGAAGCTTCCCAAACTGGAACTGTTTCACCAGTACATTCCTACTGCATTGCAGCTGAGAGCAGAGACGAATGAATGCCAAACACTTCATAAACACTCATCATGCCCCAAACGACACTAACAACCCACCACTCTCCAAACTGCACAGCCTTCAGCACGCCCACTGCTGCCGTACTCTGCCAGTCGAAGCTCTGGCCCACGTGGTCGGCGTGAGCCCTGGTCCGGTCCTCAAACAGAACCTCTCTGGGCTCACTGGTCCTAGGCAGGTAGTGAAGGTTCTTGATCTCATTCATGGACCTGCAAGGTGGAGAGGGAGAGCAGGTAGTACCCCAGTCATCCACCGGCAGTGAGGAATAGCCGAAGTTACCCTGGGTAATGCAGGCCGAAGTGACATCATGGCTAGAAGGGTCAAGTAGAGCTAAGCAAATTAATGATCCTGAACTCTGGGAAAACTACACTGAGTGTACAAAACATTAAGAACACCTGCTCTTTCCATGACATAGACTGACCGGGTGAATCCAGATCAACGCCATGATCCCTTATTGATGTCACTTGTTAAATCCACTTTGAATCCAAATCACATTTTATTGGTCACATACACATGGTCGTGCTTCTAGTTCCGACAGTGCAGCAATATCTAACAACTACCTAATACACACAAATATAAGTAAAGGGATGGAATAGGAATATGTACATATAAATATATGGATGAGAAATGACTGAGCGGCATAGGCATGGTGCAATAGAGGGTATAAAATACAGTAGATGCATACGGGGTGAGTAATACAAGATATGTAAACATCATTATTAAAGTGCCATGAATTAAGTGACTAGTGATTCCTTTGTTAGAATCAGTATAGATGAAGGGGGTGAGAAAGTTTAAAGAAAGATTTTGAAGCCTCGAGACGATTTTGACATGGACTGTGTGTGTGTGCCATTCAGAGGGTGAATGGGCAAGACAAAAGATTTAAGTGCCTTTCAACGGGGTACGGTAGTAGGTGCCAGGTGCACCGTTTTGTGTCAAGAACTGCCACACTGCTGGGTTTTTAAGCTCAACAGTTTCCTGTGTATCAAGAATGGTCCACCGCACAAAAGATATCCAGCCAACTTGACAACTGTGGGAAGCATTGGAGTCAACATGGGCCAGCATCCCTGTGGAACACTTTTGATACCTTGTAGAGTCCAAGCCCCAACACTTTCAGGCTGTTCTGAAGTCAAAAAGGTGGGGGGGGGTACAACTCAATATTAGGAAGATGATCTTAATGTTTTGTACACTCAGTATATAAATAGGCTTATACTGTATGTATTACTATGATAAAAGTATTGTCATGGGATCTACCTGCGCCTTTTGAAGGGGGACTTGGGCATGTCAGCGGTTGGCACCATCTGCTCGCCCGGCCGGACCCACATGATGGGTCCATCATCACTCTGGGAACGACAGTCCAGCTTCAGGCTGGAGAGACTGCCCCAAGGCAGGGTCATCTGGATGGACAAGACAGAGGGTTAGAGCGACAAAACTGTAATAACCGTAGCAGATTTGGAGTCATTCAAGATGCGTACATTGAGACAGAAATTACAAGTAACAACCATTTCGGTCTCACTTTGTCCATAAATTATATGTACTCTATTCACAAAAACATAAAATGAATCCATGTACACTAAACAAAAATCTAAAGTGTTGGTCCCATGTTTAATGAGCTGAAATAAATAATCACAGAAAAGTTTCATACACACAAATGCATATTACTCAAATTTGCACACAAATTTGTTTATATCCCTGTTAGTGAGCATTTCTACTTTGCCAAGGCAATCCATCCACCTGACAGGTGTGGCATATCAAGCAGCTGATTAAACAACATGATCATTACACAGGTGCACCTTGTGCTAGGGACAATAAATGGCCTCTCTAAAACGTGTAGTTTTGTTACACAACACAATGCCACAGATGTCATGTTTTGAGGGAGCGTGCGATTGGCCTGCTGACTGCAGAAATGTCCACTAGGGCTCTTGCCAGATCATTTAATGTTAATTTCTCTACCACAAGCCACCTCCAACGTTGTTTTTGAGAATTTGGCAGTACGTTGAACCAGGTTCACAACCGCAGACCACATGTATGGCGTCGCATGGGTGAGCGGTTTGCCATGGTGGCAGTGAGGTTATGGTATGGGCAGGCATAAGCTACGGACAACAGACACAACTGAATTGTATCAATGGCAGTTTGAATGCACAGAGATACCGTGACGAAATCCTGAGGCCCATTGTCGTGCCAGTCATCCGCCACCATCACCTCATATTTCGGCATGATAATGCACGGCCCCATGTCGCAAGGATCTGTACACAATTCCTGGAAGCTGAAAATGTCCCAGTTCTTCCATGGCCTGAAGACTCACCAGACATATCACCCGTTGAACATGTTTGGGATTTTCTGGATCGACGTGTACAACAGCGTGTTCCAGTTCCCGCCAATATGCAGCGTCTTCGCACAGCCATTGAAGAGGAGTGATACAACATTCTACAGGCCACGATCAACAGCCTCATCAACTCTATGTGAAGGAGATGTGCCGTGCTGCATGAGGCAAACAGTTGTACCACCAGAAACTGACTGGTTTTCTGATCCACGCCCCAATTTTTTACTTTTATTTCTTTTTATAAAGGTGTCTGTGACCAACAGCTGCATATCTGTTTTCCCAGTTAATAGATTAGGTTCTAAGGAATTGATTTCGAATGACTGATTTCCTTATATGAACTGTAACGCAGTAAAATCTTTAAAATTGTTGCATTTATATTTTTGTTCAGTATATATGTTCTAAACTACTTACAAGGCCCAGTAGGCCAGTAAAACTGAATCCAACGACACTACATCTGTCAATGAAGGGTGAATTCTAAGCAAAAATCATCCCTGCCTTTTTCCTCTGACTGACCTTTAGAAAGGGGGACTCCTCCAGCATGTCCAGGAACTCTGGGAAGTAGTCCCCCACCTCCTCGGCCATGGCTCCCACCAGACTGATCTGTCTCATAGGTCCGGCCCTGTACGTCCCCGAGCAGTAGGTCCGACCCACCTGCAAACACACACAGAGGGAGAGGTCATGTTGATTTGGCTAAACCTGAAATGAATGCAATGCCAACATGAATTTGTTTTAGATTATATAATTAGGATATCGGATTAACACTGACCCGGCTGGATGGTTAGTTGAGCATGGAGCCGTGCAAGGCTTTCCAACATTTAGATAACGCTAGTTAGTGCAGTATAATCAAGCAGTGCCCTAAAGACAACATTCACCATGCATTAATTTAGCTCCCCTGAACCCATTAGTAGCCCTTGGATATTCCAGTGGAACAGCTGCATTAAATTAGGCCTAGGCTAATTGTCTGTGTAAACTGCACAGGGCACTGTGTGTGTGTGTGTGTGTGTGTGTGTAGTGCTATCAGTCCTATGAAGGAAAGGAAAAGGGGGATACCTAGTCAGTTGTCCAACTGAATGCATTTAACTGAAATATGTCTTCCGCATTTAACCCAACCCCTCTGAATCAGAGATTATGCAGGGGGCTTCCATAATCGACATGTCCTCTGTGCCCGGGGAAGAGTGGAATGGAAGATGGCGCTGACGGAGATGGCAGCATCGCGACTAGCTCTTAGAAAACTGCAGTATTGTTTTTTTGTAATGTACTATTTTTTACATTATTAGCTCAGGAAATGTTGTGTCATTACATACAGCTGGGAAGATCTATTGGATATTAGGACGGCGGTAACTCACTAGAACTACCAGCATTACGACCAAGAATATTCCTGGAGCAGATCCATTATCCACTCTCCCCAGAGCAATTTAACTTATTCCAGAGGCCGATCCGAAACATTTCTGGCGGAAAGGAAGCACTCGAGGCGGCCTGCTGGTTCGACCACCCACCGCTTCAGAGTATATTACTCGCTAAAGTTCAGTCTTTGGATAACAAAGTTGATGAGCTAAGAGAAATGATTTCTTTCCATAGAGACATCGGGGCCTGTAACATACTTTGTTTCACGGAAATATGGCGCTCTTGGGATACTCTGTCGGAGTCGGTAAAGCCAGCAGGATTCTCAGTACATCGCGCAGACAGGAATAGATCTCTCTCCGGGTAGCAGAAGGGCGGAGGGGTGTGTTTCATGATTAACGACTCATGGTGTAATTCTAGGAACAAGTCCTTTTGTTCACCCAAACTAGAATACCTCACAATTAATAGCCAACCATATTATCTCTCAAGAGAATTCTCCCCGTCATCGCCAAGGCCGTTTACATCCCACCTCAAGCCGAAACCTCGACGCCCCTCAAAGAACTTCACGGTGCAAACTGGAAACCACATATCCTGAGGCTGCATTTATTGTAGCTGGGGATTTTAACAAAGCAAATCTGAGGACTAGGCTGCCAAAGTTCTATCAACTTATCGACTGTCCTACTCGCGCTACTAAGACTCTCGACCATTTCTATTCAAACTTCCAGAATGCTTACAAGGCCCTCACCCTCCCTCCTTTCGGCAAATCTGACCACGACTCCATCTTGCTCCTCCCGTCCTATAGGCAGAAACTCAAACAGGAAGTGCCCGTGCTTCATACTATTCAACACTGGTCTGACCAATTGGAATCCACGCTTCAGGATGGTTTTGATCACGTGGACTGGAATATGTTCCGGGTAGCTTTCGAAAATAATCTAGACGCATACACGGATACGGTGACTGAGTTCATAAGGAAGGGTATAGGAGATGTAGTACCCACTGTGACTATTACAACCTACCCTAACCAGAAACCCGTGATAGATGGTAGCAGTCGTGCAAAACTGAAAGCGCGAACCACCGCATTTTACCATGGCAAGGCGACAGGTAATATGGCAGAATATAAACAGTGTAGTTATTCACTCCGCAAGACAATCAAACAAGCTAAATATCAGTATAGAGATAAAGTGGAGTCGCATTTCAACGGCTCAAACACGAGACGCATGTGGCAGGGACGACAGACAATCACGGACTACAAAAGGAAAACCAGCCACGTCGCCGAGACCGACGTCTTGCTTCCGGACAGGCTAAACACATTCTTAGATCCACCCCAATAGATCCACAGACGATGCAATCGCCATCACACTGCACACTGCCCTATCCCATATGAAAAGAGGAATACCTATGTAAGAATGCTTTTTATTGACTAGAGCCCAGCATTCAACACCATAGTACCATCCAAGCTCATCACTAAGTTCGAGGCCCTGGGCCTGAACCCCGCCCTGTGCACCTGGGTCCTGGACTTCCTGACGGACCGCCCCCAGGTGGTGATGGTAGGAAACATCACCTCCACTCCACTGGGGCCACACAAGGGTGCATGCTCAGCCTCCTTCTGTACTCCCTGTTCACCCATGACTGTGTGGCCATGCACACCACCAACTAACGCCTCCATCATCAAGTTTGCAGACGACGTAACAGTAGTAGGCTTGATTACCAAAGATGCCGAGACACCTCCTCCCTGTAGGCTGAGGGCTCTGGGAGTGTGGTGCCTGGAAAACAACCTCTCACTCAACATCAACAAAACAAAGGAGATGATTGTGGATTTCAGGAAACAGCAAAGGGTGCAGCCCCCTATCTACATCGACGGGACTGCAGTGGTGAAGGTGGGAAGCCTCAAGTTCCTTGGCGTACGCATCACTGACAAACTGAAATGGACCACCCACACAGATAGTGTTGTGAAGAAGGTGCAACAGAGCCTCTTCAACCTCAGGAGGCTAAAGAAATTTGGCTTGTCACCTAAAACCTTCACAAATGTTTACAGATGCACAACTGAAAGCATCCAGTCAGGCTGTGTCACCGCCTAGTACGACAAGTGCACCGCCCCCAACCGCAAGGCTCTCCAGAGGCTGGTGCGGTCTGCCCAACACATTACCGGGGGCAAACTACCTGCCCTCCAGGATACCTACAGCACCCGATGTCACAGAAGGCCAAAAAGATCATCGAGGACATCAACCACCCGAGCCACTGCCTGTTCATCCCGCTATCATCAAGAAGGTGAGGTCAGGATAGGTGCATCAAAGCTGGGACCAAGAGACTGAAAAACCGCTACTATCTCAAGGCCATCAGACTGTTAAACAGCCGTCACTAGCACATTAGAGGCTGCTGCCTATAGGCATAGACTATGAGTTACTGGCCACTTTAATCATTTTGACATCTCATATGTATATACTGTTTTGTATTGTATTCTACTTTATCTTAGTCCGTTCCGCTCTGACGTCGCTCATCTTAAATAATTCCTACTTAGATGTGTGTGTATTGGGTATATGTTGTGTAATGTGTGAGATATTACTGCACTGCACTGTCAGACCTAGAAGCACAAGCACTTCGCTACATCCGCAAGAACATCTGCTCATCACATGTATGTGACCAACAACATTTGATTAACTTGCTCAGGGGAAGAACCAGATTTTTTACCTTGTCAGCTCAGGGATTCGATCCAGCAACCTTTCGGTTACTGGTCCAACGGTCTAACCTCTAGGCTACCTGCCGCCGCTATGCGTGTCCATTGGTTTGTCAAACAACAGTAAAACGGCATGGAACAGGCCTCTAGGGAGTATAGCAACAGGGAAAGCTTGGCAAGAGTTCAGCTATAGACTTAACGTTGGTGTACTTTGGACTGAAACAACTATTGGAAGAATGAGCTAATTTCTAACTTTGATTAAGATAAGTACTGTTGTTGTCTCAGAGCTGAAACATAGCCAAACAGAACACCTGATTCACTGGGTCACTTTATCAGGCTGGTTGAGGTGTTGATGATGGGCTGGAACAAAAGCCTTCCCACCCTGTATTTAATGTCAGCTAAGACAAAAACACAGTATGAAGTCCCATACAGGTAACATCAGGTCACTGACAGGCCATTTCCATGATGTTTTTAATACTCTACCTGAGAGTGGAAGTTTGCGATAGTAGTGGTCTCTATATCCTTCTTCCCCAGGATCTCCATCTTGACCGGCGTGGAGGGGAAGTTGAAGGCAAAGTAGTCCAGGAAGTCAGGCAGGAAGGCAGCAGCCCCGTGCACCACAGCCAGGGCGTAGCGGGCTGCCCCTCGGGGTCTCTCAGCGAAGGCCAGCTCTAGGAACTCCTGGGTGAAGCGCTCCATCTCCACGGGCCGTAGAGAGGCCAGCTCATCAGCGTAGGCGTGCAGGACCGACGCTCCGCCGTTGGCCTGGCGCTCCTCGTGGATGAAGCGGCCGTAGACGGTGCCTGTCTGCAGAGACGAGCTGCGGATGAAGTGGTCTTGGGGGGACAGGAAGGGGGGGTGGGTGTGGTTGTGTACTCCTTTAGGAGTGTGGTGGTTGTTGGGGCCTGTACCAGGCTGGCAGTGTTTCCCCTCCTTCACATGGCCAAGGCGAGCTGAAGGACTGTGGTCAGCCAGACCTCCATACACAGTCTGGACCTCCTTGTTGAATGTGCGGATCTTCTTACCACGCTCATCCTCACGACGCCTCCTCTTCTTCTTCCTCCTCCTCAACAGGTACACCTCCAGGGACTGGGCCTGGCTGTTCTCATCATGATGGGGCTCTGGAGGCAGGAAGACGATAGCTCATTACCATGCACATCATTTGTCCATACCAAAATTGCAATTGGTTCACAACTACGAGTATGCAAAACATCCTCACCTGTTTATGCATCACCTGGCTGCTTCTTTTCAACAGATTAGTCTGTTTGACTTAATTGTAAGTTTGCATACGATTCAAGCAATTTGAGTGGTGACATTAAGAATTAATAGAATAGAATGGAATAGAATAGGCAAGAATAACCTACCTTTGTTTTTCTTACATAGGCCTACCCCATGTTTAACGTTAGCCTCTGTGTTTTCCTTCTTGAGTTTGAGCTCTTTCTCACTGTGCTTTTCCTTGTTCTCCTGTATCTTGTCCTTGGGCTTGGCCACTTTGAGGGGCGTGAAAGTGAACTGTCCAGGCGGCAGAACCGTTTTTTTTTTTCTGTCCAACTTGACTGCTGCAGATACCACCTTCTGCGCAGGCAGAGGAGGTTGAGGGTGCGTGTCCTTTGCACCTTTGGTGTTGTTATGGTGATGGTGGTGATAATGCTGGTGGTGCAGAGTAGTTTTTTCGGTGCTGGAGTTGCGTGGTTGACCATTCTGATGCGGCTGGTGTATTCGCTGCTGTTGAACATGTTGTGGGTGATGGTGGTGGTGATGATGGAGCTTCACTTTCTTTGCTTCCTTTTCGGATGAACGCTGGCGTTTATCCGTTGATGGTGACAGCTCCCTCTTGTTCTTTTTCTTCTTTTCTTTGGTAAATTTACCAAGGCTGTCCCTTACATGATTTTCTACTTTAATACGGCCCAAGTCGACCTGTGCAGCCATTTTGCACGTATATTTAAATGGCTAGAAATTCATACTGCGCAACTCGATCTGAATTTGTAGTTCTTGTATGCATCCAGCGATCCTGTACTTGCAGTTTATCCACCCTTTCTGCTCTGTCCACACTTGATGCGCACGCTCAGTATGTGAGCTCTACGGGTTGTGTAGTTTTCGAGTTGCATGGGCTGTATGGGAGTTGAAGTTCCTTTTTGGGCAATACGTGCGTCTCTGCACGCAATCACTACAGCTGACGTAATGTTTTTTTTATAACCTGAGCGCCTCTGACAGACAAGCCTACTGAATGTCTGTCCCGCGCAATGGTGCGCACCGTTCAAAACATTGGAAATGTAATTTGGTAATGAGCTGTCTGTCCTATGCATATCATGTTTTTCTCAAAAAATGTATTCTATAATATATTCTGCATATTGTATTTGCAAAGAAAGCTGCATAGTTATTTTGATACTTTCAAATATTTCAAACCAAATCATTTTACTCAAGTATGAAAATTGGGTACTTTTCCCAGCAGTGCTCATTACAGCAGACAGGACAGATTCATTGTACCATTAAATACACTTTACACAAAGGAATATGTTTATGTTTTCAAACTTTATTTATCAGTGCATGAACAGAACGCCATGACCAGATTACTTCCTCTCACCATTTTATTTTCTTCTTAATTACTTAAAAAAATAATAGAGCGATTTACATCATTTTTTGGGGGAATGAAGGTAAATATTTATACAGGTGCTGTACAATTTATAAACATTTACAACTACCACATAATGTAGAGACCAGAAGGCTGTTCTGTTGAAGCAATGCAAGGCCACATTATTATATAGACACACGTGACATGAACAATAAGGATGTAAAAGGGAAACTATACATAACTGAAGAGTTCATCAAAATCAGTATACTTTTATACGATTGTATCAAGAGATGGCAAAATGTGAATTGAACCACACCACAGAGAACAAGCATCGCGGTCTAATCCGTTTCTCAATAGAGTTTCATTTGAAAGCTATTCCATACATTGTGAGTGCATAATTCAATGCCGTACGTAAAATCCCTTGTTTTCCATGGTTGCTAGGAAGAAAAGACTGCTTTGTTTAACAGACTTTAAGCTGGACACACAAACGTAAAGGTCTTAGTAGATATGTTTCATACATGCTACATAATTTATGCCCTAAAACAGAGTAGGCTATACCATAACAATTGTTTAACATTATGTAGGAGTGGTGAAACTCGGGTTTCAGGGATTCTGACCGTTTCTTTACTTCCTCCAGGAGAGGGCACTATAGTCTAAAGTGTATCAGAATAAACCAGGATATGTTTGGTATTACCTGGGTATTACTGTAGTCTTTAGATTGATTGAATATTAACATCTTGGACTGGTGCACAATTCAAAGCACATTTTGATGTGCACGTTAGAATAAGAAAAACTGCTATGTCGCAACAACCAAAAATTGCAAAGGTCTCAATTTTTAACGTCAATCTGTTTATACAGCTAATTTACCCCCACATTTCGATTAGGAAACACCTTGCTAATAAGTAAGACACATGAGATAGCGTACAGTCAAAGCTACAGCAATATCTAAAATAAATACCTGTCAGCTTGTAGTATACACATTTTGCCAGAAGACCTTAAATAGCTGCTGACAATAAACAACAACACGGATTAAGGATGGAACAGGCTGTGAATGGATAGAAATAGAATGTATAGGGATCATAGACTGACATACACAATTATCTAGTAGTCCATATGTCATTTACGTGGCTCATCCAACATGGTGGCACAGTTCAATTGATACAGTGATGCATAAGTAATGTAATGTACACTAGAACACAGTAGTCATGAGCAATTTTTTGAAGTACTTCCACAGGTGTCTATGTGGCTAAAAAACACATTTACATTTTCAGTGGTTATGTCTCTTCTACACATTCTATTTCTATGCTTAGCTCACTACATCCAAATGTAGCATATGAATACGTTGATAGTGTGTGTATATATATATATATATATATATATATACTTTGTCATAGTTCATCTCAATAAATTACTATATGCTTCATAATGAACACACGTGTAGCAGTAAGTAAACAATATACCTAACCACAAGTGTATGGTCATCAGATAGATGCATATAAAGCGTTGTCGTAGTGATCTAAAATCTACTGCAAAGCTGATAACAGCGATTCAGAGTCTACACAGAGAGCATGACCGGACTGGATATGGACAGACAATCATTGAAAACCCAAACCCCCTTCATCTCCCAGTGACTCGAGGAGTAATCACCATCACCTCTTTTTATACACCCATCAGGGACACAGCAGTGGATCAATCCCACCAGGAACACAAAACGCTGAGTGATTTTGCCTGGATACGAGCCCATCCTTCAAACCTTCATACAGAGTGACAAGCAGCATCCTTCATCAAAGCCTCCTTTCATTACCGACAAAAAGAGTTTCACAGAAAGGATTATACAGGACATGAACCAACTCCCTTCCCAGCATGTCCGAGTCTCTGATTGGCACAAAACAGATTGGATTTCACTGTCCTTCACATCAGACAGGCACCCACCACCACTGCAGAGCCACAGACTGACTGCACTTTCAACATTAAGACAGCCTGGAAGGTTGGCTGAGGCAAACTGTGAAAAGAAGCATTGATATGCAATAGGAGGCAATGTGATGATGAGGAGTAACACAGTGATGCTAAATAACCTCGATCCCCTACACTCCTCATTGGTCCATTCTAAATATCATCAATGCAGGTGAGCAGAACTGTAGTCTGTTATGGACGGGTTAGTCCGTCTACAACGCATCAGTTACCCTCCGCATGAGGGTGGATCTTGGCTGAGCTGGGGACCTTCCACGGCCCCGGGGTGATGGTGGCCGGTTTCTTACTGCTAGGGTTCCCGTTATATGTGTGCTCCTGGATAGCAGCACTACTTGTACTACCCCTGGTTTCACTCGGATTCTCCTCCTCATCCGCCTCTCTGTGCTTGCTCTCTCTTCCCTCTCTCTGACCCCCCTCTCTGCGATGCAGGGTTCCGCTCTCAGAGTCTGGCCGTGCCTTCTCCCTCTGTGTCTGGGAGTGGGATCTATGAGGCGCCGCCCCCCTGTCCTTCCTACGGCTCTCGCTGGTTCCCCAACCTTCGCTCTCCCTCTCCTGTCTGCGAGTGGGGTCCTCCTCCTGATTACCCCTCCTCCTCTCTCCCCCCTGCGTGCCCTCTCCAGAGGCCGGGTTGGAGCTAGGATGCTGCTGCCCTCCAGAACGCCTCTGACCCTCATCCTGGCCCCTTGAGTGCTGCCTGGAGACTCCTGCCTCTGGATCCCTCCTAGGGGTGGTCTTCCTGGGGCTGGAAGAGCGTCCCTCTCTGCCCTCCCGGCGCTCTCTTTGGCCATGGCTGTGGGCCTTCCTCTCCCTTCTTACGTCTCCCTCTAAAGACTCGTTCTTGTTTTCAACAGTCCCTGCCTGGCTTCGGTCACCTCTGTCTGTCTTCCTGGGGCTCTGGGAGCGCTCTTTGGTATCAGCCCGGGCTTCCGTGGCTCTCTTGGGGCTAGCATGCTTGTTGCTGTGGGACATGGAGTCACTCTTCTTGGGGAGGGTGTTGGGACTGGTGTGTCCCCTGTGGTGGCGAGGCTGCTGCCCTCTGGCCTTGTTGGGCTCCAGCAGCCTGGAGGGGGAGGGGGCAGCAGCAGCGGACATGTCCCAGTCAGAGGGCTCTTCGGGGACAGTGGTGTTGGCGGACGAGGGCGGGGACAGCTCAGAGGTGGACAGGGAGATGGAGGATGGAGAAGCGGGGGATGACTGCTGGCCGGATGCAGAGAGTCTTGGAAAGCTTGAGGGTGAAATGTTCACTTTCTCCTTCATACCTGGAATAAAGGCATTGAGAGTCATAGTGAATGAGAAATGAAATGGTTTCACCTCTAGCTAACTGAGAGAAAGAAAAAAAAATAGATTGCTGTCTTTCCAATCTGCTTCAATATCACAGTTATATTAAAGTCTGGGATGTAATTGTATATTCAATATGTGAAGGTGGTGAAATATCTTTAAATCTCTTAAAATAAGAGCACATATAACACAATTCATTTCTTTCTCTATTTTCCCAATTATAACCTTTCAAATATGAGCTTTTGAGTCAAATAGACAATATGAATGTGAGATATGTATCAGTGGAGGCCAGTGACATCAAAGGGAGGTAGGTGCAAGGTTTTCTCCATAGTCGCACGGCTGACGTTACAATTTCCCCCTCGAGCTGATAAGAGTAGCACCGGCGTGATTGAGGGAGCAAAGATGTAGCGGAGAACCAGCAAGTGAGATGGACTTATTGGAGCTGAAATGGGCTTTTCCATTTCTATGAGGAACAACTCATAGAAATCCATTCTTATTCATCTCAGGACAGGAGAGAGTTGATACCGGTGAACGCACACACACACGTTTTTAACATTTGCCCTCCTTCCCATTGATCAACATCTAGTTAACAACTTTCTCCTGGTCTCAATCATTGTGATGTCGTGTGCGTTCAGTGGCGTCAGTGTTTGGGTTCTGTAATAACCTTAAAACAACCTCGGGGGCTCTAGAGCCACGTCGTACTCCAGCGTGGGTCTCGGGCCCCAATTCAGTCAATTGCAGATAAAGAAAAACTGCAGTTTCACTCAGAATGCTAACTCTATTTTAAGGCCATGATTGGTTTTGTCCTTGAGAAAAACAACTCTGTCTTTTCATGGTAAACACCTCTAGTACTGCATTAACATTCAGAGGGAACCTGTACTGTAGTGCAATTTCCTTTATCTATGATTGATTGAATTGAGACCTTAGTTAGTAAACTTGTTTCCCTGGAGCCACTGCCTCCGTTCAGATCACCTCCTGCAGGTCACAGTTAGATAAGCTCTCATCCTACGAGACCTTGTCTGGGGCATAAGGCTGCTATGAGAGGAGCTGTCCAGTTCTGATTGAGGGGGCAAGCAGGAGAGATAGACAGAAGCTCATTTTAAAAGGAGAGAACAGAGGCAAAGAGGAGGAGAGAGGAGAACGAGGTGGTTTACCAAGGTTATTAGGGACAGACCAAGAAAAGCAGTGAGGCCACTAGTGATGCTCTGGTTTCATGTAGAAGCACAGGGTGGAGGAAGAAGAGTTCACACCTACAGGGAGGAAGAAGAGAGAGAGCGAGAGAGAGACAGAGAACAGTGCCAAGACAGCCAGACAGAGAGGTAGAGCCAGATAGATAGAGCGGTATAAAGCGAGAGAGAGAGAGAGAGAGAGAGAGAGAGAAAGGTAAAGAGAGACGCCTGCAACAGCCTTCACATGCAAAAAAAGGGAGGTACTGTAAAAGCTGGGTTATAATGTGTGTGTGTTTTGGAAGGAGTAGTAATAGTGTTTGAGCAGTGTTGAGACCCTACAAGTAGAATAAATAGTATGGTTAGTCCATGGTCAGTCTTCTATACGTATGTGTATCTTAAGCAGCAGCAAGTGTCTGAGGAGGCTGTGTGTCGAGTTCGGATTCTAATTCTCTGGTTGAGAACATGGTCACTCTTCCGTGTGTGTTTTAGTAGCGTATTCGTCCTATCGAGTCCGAGGTCACTCACTGGGGTCGGGGACCCGGCCCAGGCCAGGTCTGAGGAGCAGCAGAACCTTAGTGCCCCCAGCCTGGATCAGCTCGATGGCCCGGGTGTGTGTGATGCCTTGGGTGGGCTCGCCATTGATCTCCACGATCTGATCTCCAACCTGTGGTAACAACACACACACACACACACACGACATGACACACATGACATCCCACAGGGATGGGTTAGGGGAGTGTTCAGCCGGGGTAGGTCGCCATTGTAAAATAATAATTAGTTCTTAACTGACTTGCCTAGTTAAATAAAGGTTCAATTAAAAAACAAAACAATTAAAAAACATTACAGTTCCATATGGGTTAAACTGTTAAAACCAGTTAAAACTGGTTCTCTCTCACAGACACCTTTCATCACACATGTAGTTTTGTACCCATTCTCATAGAACGAACAGAAGAAGCCCCCATTTATGAGAGCAAGTATTAACGCCCTGGGTCGACTCACGTGGATCCTGCCGTCTTTCAGCGCAGGGCCCTCCTCCGCCAGTCTCAGTATGAACAGGCCCATGTTGTACTCCTTCCCTCCCCGCAGACTGAAGCCAAACCCCCGCTGGCCTCGCTCCAGCTCCACGTGGAAACAGCCCTGATCCAGAGAAAATATACATCTCTACCACGTTCAATTCAGTTATTCGGCTAACGTTTAGCTATAATGTCATGATTGTGTTGTAATAGATGTGTGATTGCAAGCTTGATGATATTTGGGTACCCAATGTCGCTCCCTCAAGGGTAGGAAAACAACCACAAAGCAGCAATAAACAACACACGGAAACACACAGGGTTTGACCGTTTATCGCCATAGCCTCACCTGCTTGGGGCCCGAGGTGATGAGTTGTCCCAGCTCGCTGGGTGGGACGGACTTCAACTCCAGAGGGTCATCATTGCTAAACAGTCACAGACAAAACATCACAGTGTCAGTGTTCTCTGCATCTACAGTACCGGACAGTTTTCTTCCCTCACAGGGTTCTGAGTGTCTCTTTCCTTCAGTGGGATTGTACAGCAGTGGGGTAAATTGTACACGCTGCAATTCTGCTGAAGAGACCAGCTGCTTGTTCTGTAAACTAAAGTAGCCGGCGCTTGCAGAGATCATGACAATCAATTGTGGGAGCTGAGCGTCAGTGATATTAAAGAGTGTTCTTTCCCCGGACTGCCTAACGGGGAGAGTTTACATACTTAAGAGTGCTGAGTCAACAGCCTCCCTTCTCTTGCTCCCCTTACTTCCAGAGACCTGCCTGACCCTAGGCATGTGTTAGAGATCACCGAGAAGGAGGAAGGGTTTGACTTGATTAGAGAAGAGAAAAGGGAAATGAGGAGAGATCCAGGGTGAAACCACACAGTGAGCAGAGAGAGAGAGAGAGAGAGAGAGAGAGAGAGAGAGAGAGAACAGAGAGAGAGAACAGAGAGAGAGAGAGAGAGAGAACAGAGAGAGAACAGAGAGAGAACAGAGTTAGGGGAGGAGAGGGGAATTATCAGTCTGTAGTAATGGATTAAGTCTGACAGGTAATCTGGTTTAAACAGGAAGATCAAAGACAGAGTGCAGGAAAACTCCCCTCTGTTAATCCTTCTCTTTCCTTTTCAGGATGGGCCATGTAGCGGTGTGTGTGTGTGCGCGTGTCCACTTCTGTACCTGTCAGTGTGGCTGGCAGGCTGCTGGCCCACAGCTCTGTGCTGTGTTGCAGGGCTCTGCTTGGCTGAACTGGTTTCAGATGCAGGACCACTATTCTCTAAAAGAACACAGAAGACTTTCAGTATGGAATGTCATGCACACGAGCACTTCATCCTCACCAGTCATCTCAACTCCGTACCATTCCTCTTTCCCTTCTAACAATATCAAAATAACAAAACAAAAAACAGGTAATGCAAGACTAACAAACTTCGTAGCTCTACAGTAAACATAAACAAAAAAAGACTACAGACTCCCATTTCAAGTAGGACTCGATATCCCAGAGTTCCGCGTGTCTGTGGAAGTTCTTACCATCCTCCGGCACCACAGTGAGGGTGACAGTGTTGCCGGCCTCCTTGATGAGCTGGACGATGTCGTTGTGGGACAGTTCCACGATGGACTGGGAGTTGACAGCTGAGATACGGTCGCCCACCTTCAGCTGACCGTTGCGGTCCGTGGGGCTGCCCTCGATGATGCGGCCGATCTTGTGAGGGATAACTAAAGCGAGAGAGAGAGAGAGAACGAGATGACAGGACAATTTAGCTCAGCACTGTCAGGTACAGTGCAGATGGTGCTTGTGAGGCAGTAATTGTTTTTCAATGTACTACCTGCCATACTGCAGCACAGCTTGCGGGACGCCACAGAATTCTATGGCGCGTTATTTAAGTGTCAGCCATTGTTGCCAGAATGATGCAATTTACCACAATCTGCCACCATCTACCACAAACCGTCGCGGCGTAAGCTCCAAACTTTTAAAGGAAGAACCCCTGTAATCAGACTAGCCGAGCTGAACGTTCTATGATATGGTTCTCCCTCTCTCTTACCTCCGGGAGGCGGCTTGTTCTTGGAGGTCAGGATTACGAAGCCAAAGCCTTCGTTGTCTTTGCGTTGCAGGGTGACGTTGTAGCACTCTGGGTGTTGGGGGGAGCTGGCCGTAGGGACCTCGATGCGGAGGAGCTTGGGAGAGCCGTTAACCAGGGCTGGAGCCACCTTCTGCTGACCACCACCAACGTCCTCCTCTGATCACACACACACGCACACAGGGATGGGTTCATTTGGGGAAGCTTACCGTTTACATTTGAATCACCTCATTTTGACATTGTTGATGGTCTCGCTCAGCCATTCGTATGAAAGCTCAAAGACAATAAGTGGTTTTATAATGCTCAGTTTATGCCACCACATTATCCCTTTAGGCTGATCCAATGCCGTTCAAGTGCTCATTTCAAAACGAACCCCACAATTACCGTACTGAAAGACTCTGATGTCTCTGATGTGACTCTGATCTGAACTGAGCACAGAATAGGAAATCAATATTTGGAGTGAAAATCTTTGTCAAGTCTGGATATCAACAGCAACGCGTCTATGATTGATGCTTCATTTTCCCAGTTCAACCACGTCTGACATTACAATACATAACATCCAAAAGCAATTTTAAAAGTGTTCTCTCTTGTCATTGAAGCTTATTTGTGTGTGTAAACAAAGCTGCGTACAGCAGGGGCTTCAGTCTGTCCATCCGTCAAGATATAACAGACCAGAACAGAACTCGTCTTGTTTCCCTGTTTGTTATGTAAATCATCTCCCACGACTGGATCTGACATCTACAGCACTTCTCACAGCGATCATCACTTTTAGAAGAGTTGCATAAACACTCGCACGCACACACACACTCACACACGCGCACGCGCACGCACACGCACACACACCTGTGTGAGCGAGTTTCCTGCGGACTGTCAGCAGGACTTGTCCGTTGCGGGCAGCGTTGGTCATCAGCTCCAGCACCTGCTTGTGAGATCTGCCCTTTACTGGCACCCCGTCGATACACATGAGCTCATCACCTGCCCGCAGACGCCCGTCCTTCTCTGCCGCTCCCAGGGGTACGATGGCACCAATGTACACCTGAAGCCAGGGAACAAAGGAGGGCATGATGACATTTATCTAAGCCACTCAAACACAGGGGCATAACTTTAACCAGATTTAGAGCCAGTTTCCCAGATCCTGATTAAGCATACTCGTGGTCATTGGAGGTAACCCATTTAAACCACGAGTCTTAGTCTGGGTCGGGCTAAACAGCCCACAGCGTGCCCGGAGCCTTCATGCTGGCCGAACCAGCAGTCTCTCTGGGAGGGTACTTACGGGCTGATCTGGCCCCTCTCCTCCTAAAACGCGGAAACCAAAGCCCGACTCCTGGTTCCTCTTGATGAACACATCTAGGTCCTTGGTGTTGGGGGCTGGATGGGGAAAATGAGGGAAAGGAAGAGGACACATTGAATTCACCGCTGCTATAGAAGAACAGGCAAAGACCGAACACATTCTATGTTCAGTACTCATGAGGACAGTGAGGGTTAAGAAGAGTGAAGAAGAGACTGGCACCCCGTCGATACACATGGAAGTGGTATGTACTGTATACTCACGCTTGCTGTCCAGCAGGGCCTTGGACTTGAGGTAGAGTTGTGAGGGGTCGGGTTTGGGGAGGCTGAGCGCATGGTGTTGGGGGGGAAGGGAAGGGGCTGGGGGGCCGGGGTCAGGGCTGGGTCTGCGGGGCTGAGGGTCTCGGTGCTGGTGGACATCTCCTTCTCCTGCCTCTCCTGCCTCTGCTGCGACATGGGAGCAGTGCACTGCAACACAACAAACCAGACGATTCAATTCAACTCTACAGCACCTTTTTAAAAAATGGCCCGTATAGCATCATCTACAACTCAAGACATGTCGGGGTAATAGTGCTGGATTTAGCAAGACAGGACATGTTCTTCTGTACTCTCAAACTACTCTTAGACGTTTTCCACTAGTGTTTGCAGTGCCGGCCTTTGTTAACACAGTCCCTCATAAAAGCTGTAGGGAAAAAAAACATCCACTGAGCCGGATTCTTCCATTTGGATGTATTATATCTCAATACAATTCTCTGTTGTTGACCCAGTAGACACGTATACTCTGTTGTAAAAGGTGGCACATCAGAACTGTTGAACATGGATTTACGGCTTAAAAACACTGTTACACAGTATAGCTACTATGTTAAATAGCTGTTTGCCAGGAGCACATTCACCCATCCGAGTCAGCCGGCTGCCTCCAAAAATAATACCAGCGAGCGTGTGGCTCGCGAACAGCTCCCTGAATAATGTACGGCTCTCTACAGCAGACTGCTGTTGGTGAAGAATGAAACTAAGACAAAGTTATATCAGGGCTTGTTTTAATAATTCATCTGGGGTTTAAAAGCCCTGTGTTTCCATTTATGTTCCCAGACCCGCTCTACACTCTCTAGGTGAGTCCCAAATGGTACTATTCCCTACATGGTGCACTACTTTGACCAGAGCCCTATGGACCCTGGTCAAAGTAGCACACTACATAGGGAATAGGGCGCCATTTGGGACACACATCTCTGATTAGAATCCCCCGTAGAGGCCACGGGGAGAGTCTCTGGAAGAGAGGAGAAGGGTAATTAAAAGCATTTATTTGAACTTACAGGTTTTAGAGACTTCACAGGAGATGTCTGACCTGGGGAGAGAGAGGGAGAGAGAAAAACAACGTTATTAGACAGAAAGATGACTCAATACAGTATAATACCAATGTATTACGGAGGACAGGTTCCAGTGCCTTCGAGGGACGACTGGGTTAATGTGCTGGATGTGTGATGTGTAATAATCTCTCTCTACTTCGCCACTCTTTTACTCCTGCTCTGCTGTGGACACATCCTCCTTCATCTGCTTTAGCGCAGTGGTTCCCAAACTGTGGGGCAGGCCCTCTCAGGGGGGGCGAGAGGGATCGGCAGGGCCGGACGGCGCAGGGGCCAGTCCGGCTATCAAGTTGTAATAGCACAAGGTGCCATTTTCGAAATTGGGTAGTGCATCCTCAGTTTTCCTATTTTCCATCATTGTATACATCCGAGAGCTATTTGTAACTGGTCAGAAATGTCCAGATCAACTAGCCCATGTCAGCTGACATTTTTTAGGTTTCTTTTTTGGGAGTAATGTTCGAGTCACTGAAATATCACATGAACACATATGGCAAAATGTATAGAATAGCAGTAAAATAAACTTGAAATGTTCTCTCTTCCAACAAGTTGGGGTGTGAACAGATTGTGTCATCTGTAGTGTTTGTGGCCATAGAAATAGGCGTAGCGCACGTGGGCACAGGATGTTCCACAATGCTGGAAGGGGAGGGGCCTGCTCTTCAGAATGAGTAGTGACCATGACCGTAGCCCCATACATCATCTCTCTCTGCTCTCCTCTCTGATTCTAAAGCCAGGGAGATCATGGTTCAACTTAACCAGCTGGTGGCACTATTCTCAAGCATCAGCATGGGAAGGATCTCTGATCTCAGCAGAGAAACAGACCGAGGGAAGAGGGATGAGAGAAGAGATATGACATTGTGCCTCGCCGTGGGTTAACCTTGTAATGTATTGTCCACACCTGCCACCACAAGTCAGACAGTATATTCAGATAAGGGATCAGCAGTTCACTCTCATTAAGAGAAGCACAGTCACCACAGCACAACCTGAATCTGCTCCCTCCCCCAGGCCTCCTCACAACAAACAAACTCTCTGGCTGAAAATACTGCATCTTGACTCCTTCAGAGCACTGGAGCACACGTCCCCAGGTGAACATGCTGCATCTTGACTCCTTAGCATTCCTCAGAGTATTGGAGCATATTTCTGTGGGTCAACACAACGTACAGCATCTTGGCTATTGTAGTGCAGGCAAAACGGAAAGAGCTCTTCAGTTTATTCAGTGACAGCATCCTCTTTGAAGTGGTGAGCAGGGCCAATATCACTTTCCGTCGTCCAAAATGTCAGACTGCCTCTGTTAGGCTGTCTGCCACTGAATGCTTATCTAACTATCTAGCCAAACACTAGAGACACTTGAATCTAACTCCCACTAGCATCCACTCCTCCTCACCTTTCTGGTCAAGGTATCATATTCACAGCCCCACTATTACTGCTCTCTGAGCCTGCCTGCTTGTATGCAGAGGTGCAAATGGGAAATAGATAGTGGGATAGACGAGCATGAAATTGCTTTATTAAACGGTGGCTGGCTCTGGGGCTGGCCTCTGGGAGGGCCGGCTGCTGAGAAGCTGAACGGCCATCTAATTGACTTCCTCGAGGAACTTCTATTACTACAGTACGTATTCACAGCCGCACGACCCCGTCACACTAAAAAGTCATGACATCACTAATGTGGCAGTGTACAGTTTAGTCTCGCAGCTCCTCTGAATCCCAGTATGTTGACTGTGATGAAGGCACCACCTCCTATGCATCTCCTCCCACCATCCCCCGCTCTCTCTCACCTCCCCTGAGTACCAGGACGTGGACCTCGCTGCCCACCGGCAGGTCTTTGAGGATGTCCACCACCTGGGCGTGGCTCAGTGTCTGGACGTTCTGACGGTTGATCTCCTTGATAACATCCCCCTTCAGCAGGCCACGGCACCACTGGGCATCCAGGATCATCTTCACCTGAAATGACATTCCAATAGGTTTCGATTGGATTGGATTCGGTTAAGCTATGTCACATTAGATTACCTTTCTTATCCTCCGGAAAAAGTACATTCGGTAATTCTTAATGAACTTTTATAAAGTCTTTGCAACAGCTACTGCTACATAAGGCATTATTATAACAATCCGGCATACACGAGGACAGCTATAGTAAAGTGTTGCCGGAATTAATTTTTCTAGACAAAAAACAAAACCGACAACTCGTCACCCAGATATAAATGGTACCTTCTGGCCCAGGGGGCAGTCTGCGATGGCAAAGCCGAACCCTCCCGGCCCCTTCACCAGGGGAACGCCCACCAGCTCTGGCTGCAGCAGTGTGGGGTCTGGACCCTCAGGATAGTGGCGCCCCCCGTTGGTCATGGTTGGTACTGCAGTGGCGGTGGTCTGTCAATCAATCAACCCAAATCTATTTATAAAGCCCTTTTAAAAAATTGTTTTTATCAGCAGTTGTCACAAAGTGCTTCAAGAGAAACCCAGCCTAGACCCATAACAGCAATCAAAAACAGAAGCACAGCGGCGAGGAAAAATTCCCAAGAAGGAAGAATCCTAGAGAGGAACCCGGGATCAGCAGGATGGCCCATCTTCTTCTGACTGTACCTGTCTAGGAAGGGTGCCATCTGGGCTGGTGACGTAGTGGATGTCCTTGGTGTTGGAAGTGGAAGGTGACGGGCTGGCCTCGGGGGCCAGGGGCAGGGCGGTGGCTACATCCCCTGCGGCATCGTCACTCCCACCGGTGTCCTCAGGCAGGGGGTAGCCCCGACACAGCACCATGTCCACGTACTGGTTGACTGGGACAGACTGAAACAACTGAACCACATCGGCATGGGTCTTCCCCAGGACACACAAGCCGTTGATGTCCACGATCACATCGCCTGGTAGAGCGGAAGGAGAGGAGAAATAGGAGGGAAGATGTATCAGCATTGGGTACTGATGGGTACATTCCTAGAGCGCTGTGGTTTAGTCGTGACATAGTGACAAGGTCCAGAGAATAGAGTCAATTAAACCACAAATCCGTTTGGATCACTTTGGTACAAAGTGCCCATTCCAAAGCCCATTCAGGTCAAGAGCTTCCTTGGCGTTTCCTTGGAGTCCGCTCCACAGCTGCTCTGGGGTTGATGAACGAACAACATACGGTACAGCATAACTCTATATCATTCCCCTCATCCTCCCTCATCCTAGCCTGGGTTTATTAGCTCAGCTGGTCCCAGACAGATCAATGAAGAGTAGGGGAATGTTCTCATCTCCAACCAACACAAACATCACTGCTGGCTAGCTGGGACTCTTTCTTTTTTCTACCCCCCCGAAGGAGCCACCCGACACAATCAATAGCTGTTGCTAACAAACACATCTAACATTTCGCTGTGTTATATAAATGAGCTGAACAAACCAAGATGGATCAACAGCCAATCACTGTCAGGGCAAACACGGGTAATTAAGCCCATACTTCACGCACACGCACCCTGAACAGTTCGAGTACGAGTCAGAGTTAAGGAACCCGAGTTAACGATTAAACTCAGAAATGAGATGGGACCGCTTCAGAGACCCAATGTCCAGATCAAATTACTCTCCATGCTCATTAAAATGGCACCACTCTGGCATCAATTACTGCCAGCGGCACACTTAGCCTGGACGGTTCAGAGACAGAGAAACGGACGCGGATTGGAGAGCATCTTATTGCTGTATTATTAAGGAATCTAATCATTTTCGAGGACAGCGAGGGGGAACGACATATGGAAGCATTTGTTCCCTTGCGGTTGTACATTTAGAACGCTGGACAATAGCTTTGTTATGGTTGTGACAATACGGCGTACAGCGCTGCAACGCGTCATCGCAGGCAGTAAACAACTCATTATAACTGCCACGCATCTGATGACACGGTCTATAGAATGAATATTATCCTAAAGCATCCAGTGAGCCACTGGCAGGTGTAGATCACTAGTAGTAATGGTTGTTGACAGCATGGACCATATACTGTATGTCACAACCTGATCCAAGATACATGACCACACTTCTAGATAAGCTCATAAGAACCATAGGTACGCAAAGAAGCACAGCCAAGGGACCTATGAAATCTGAAATATATGGCTCCTCTTCAAATCAGGGCGCTAGCCATAACATGAACTGTGACTGACGTGGAGTTTTACTGTCAAGAGGCAGGGTGTGGACCCTGTACAGTCCATGAAGATGAACCTTGCTGGTGTGTGTGTGTGTAAGAGTCTGTACGTTCCTACACTCACCGGAGGCCATCTTGTTGTCGTACGCGGCAGGGCCGTCTCGGAGCACGTTCTTCACCTGGAGGAACTCGTCATGGCGGTCGCCCCCGATGATGGTGAAGCCAAACCCCTGGGGGCTCTTCCTTAGAGCTGTCCTCAGGACGGAGCCCTGGAGGTGGGCTGGGTCCCGCACAAAACCCCTCACACCCACAACAGGCTCATCTGATGTGGAGAGAGAGAGAGAGAGAGAGAGAGAGAGCGAGAGAGAGAATGGGAGATGCAAATTGTAGGAGGGAAATACTACATCAGCAATTTAACGATAATTATTATGACTGTAATTCAGCTAATTGCTCTCAAATCTTATTGACCGATTGAAGTATTTTACTTTACAAATTAGTGACTATTAAGTCCTTGTTTGTTTGTGGCATTATCATCACAAGGCCTGTCAGTGTTGTTCAGCGCTAATCCACGATGACAGATGACAGTGACACATCTATGCCGCTACGCTTATTTTAGTCTAATATATCCGCATGGGACAACTGTATGTGTGTGTGTGTGTGTGTGTGTGTGTGTGTGTGTGTGTGTGTATGTGGCAGACAGACACAGATGCGTGCTCACAGGCTGTTAGCCATCTGTCCCCTGCATCGTCACAGTGTAGGCTATCGCCACGGTGACAAGACATCTGACAGCTGCACGTCACTCAGATCACATATCAAGAGTGTATGGAGGTGTATAATCAAATACAACATTATAACTAACTCATCATGGCTCTGCAACAAAATTAGAAGAGACAATTGCTATAAAAAATATATATATTTTATGATTAGTTTGTCAGCCACCCATTAAAAAAAATCATTGCGGGCTTAAATAGATTAGTATGAATCCGAAAAGGTTTGACAGCAATACCCAAATAAAATCCAAGTCAGCTGGGAACAGGTTTTTGATGTCCCACTACCTTGGCATCGGGTCTACGAACTGACATATAAAACAACTATTGACACATAAATCCATTCATTTCAATTTAAACTATTATATAAAATACTTGCTGCAGAAAGAATGCTCAATATACAGGGCATTGAACAGTCAGCAGATTCTGCCACGAGGAAAGAATAAATCAATAGAACACATTTTCTGGTACTGTTCATCGGTGGCTGTCTTTTGGAGTCAGGTCCGGGAATGGTTGTTATGTCCTAATGTCAGGGTTCAGATGGACCTGCAAAATGTATTGTTAGGGGGATCTGAATAAACCATGATCAGTCAATGGGGAAATATCATTATACTCTTGGGTAAAGTATTTACTATTAGGGCAATATCGATAAAAATGTCAACAAATAGGAAGGTTCAGGACCCTCGTAAGACATCATAGTGAAATGGAGGGATGTTCTAGAAGAGGAAATAGCATACTGGGAAAGATGGGTTCATCTGTGGATATCGGTGGGTTGGAGTTCAAATCAGAATGAGTGGTGGATTAGCTGCTGTGTGTGAAAATCCAGCACTTGAAGAAAAAGATAATTAGGAATATTTGTATAATTATTTAACTACAAGTAAATAGCTGTAAGTAGCTGTAGAAGTATTGTTGTCCATTACTTTACTCCGATCAGGGTAGGGATGGTAGGGGGAAGAAAAGTATTGAGACATTTTTACAATAAGTGTATATAAAAGGGGGATTACAAATGGTGCAAACAATTAAATTGATAGAACCTACAATCTACACTATATATACACAAGTATGGGGACACCGCTTCAAATGAGTGGATTGGGCTATTAAAGCCACACACGTTGCTGACAGGTGTATAAAATTGAGCAAACCGCCATGCAATCTCCATAGACAAACATTGGCAGAAGAATGACCTTACTGAAGAGCTCACTGACTTTCAACGTGGCACCGTCATAGGACGCCACCTTTCCGACAAGTCAGTTCGTCAGATTTCTGCCCTGCTAGAGCTGCCTCGGTCAACTGTAAGGGATGTTCTTGTGAAGTGGAAACATCGAGGAGCAACAATGGCTCAGCCGCAAAGTGGTAGGCCACACAAGATCACAGAATGGGACCGGCGGGTGCTGAAGCACGTAGCCAGTAAAAATGGTTCGTCCTCGGTTGCAACACTCCAAACTGCCACTGGAAGCAACGTCAGCACAATAACTGTTCGTCTGGAGCTTCATGAAATGGGTTTCCATGGCTAAGCAGCTACACACAAGCCTAAGATCACCATGCACAATGCCAAGTGGTGTAACGCTCAATGCCGTTGGGCTCCCATCTGTCAGTCCGATGGACGAATCTGGGTTTGGTGGATGCCAGGAGAACGCTACCTGCCCCAATGCATAGTGCCAACTGTAAAGTTTGGTGGAGGAGGAATACTGCTCTGGGCTATTTTTCATGGTTTGGGCTAGCCCCTTAGTTCCAGTGAAGGGAAATCTTAATTCTACAGCATACAATGACATTCTAGATGATTCTGTGCTTCCAACTTTGTGGCAACAGTTTGGAGAAGGCCCTTTCCTGTTTCAGCATGACAATTCCCCCATGCACAAAGCGAGGTCCACACCGAAATGGTGGTTTCGAGATCGGTGTGGAAGAACTTGACTGGCCTGAACAGAGCCCTGACCTCAACCCCATCGAACAGCTTTGGGATAAATTGGAACGCCGACCGCGAGCCGGGCCTTATCGCCCAACATCCACACCAAGTGCCCGACCTCTCTAATGCTTGTGGTTGAATGGAAGCAAGCAAATATATCTGAGGAACCACCATAACATGGAGGCAAACAGAAAGAGAGCTAACCTCAGTCACGACAAATTTCAGCTCTCACCATGTGACTGAGACAGGGTGACAGGGGGATGGAGAGAGATAGAGAGAAAGGGAGAGAAAGAGAGAGCGAGGGAGCTAAATAGATGGACTGAAAGTGATAGAGACACAGTGGATAGATACAGAGGATAATCAGATGTGGCCTCAGTCATTTATAACCCCTGACCTTGGTTTCCATTGGGAGAGTTATGGGCTGTGTCCCCCTCTAATGTTGCTACACCCACTGGCGGATGGATGGATCGAGGAGAGGTGGGGGTATCAATCTCATTAGGAGGGGTAAAGATATACACCCCTCCCCTCCTCCACTACCCGCCATGTCCTCTACCCGTCAATGTGTCATGGGATTTTGATTTGCATAATTGGATTTTCAGCGCTCTGAGAAAACAGATTATGCTGAGTGTGATTAACATGACATTCTCGCACACCAGCAGTGTCACTGAGCTGTTTGTGTGTGAGGATATGTGTGTGTGTGGAGGAGTTAAGGGGGTGCTACATAGACATGTTTACATAGCCCTGATTATGTCAAGGTAACACAAAGGGATGGCCTATTTCTCAGGCAGGCAGGCAAGGCCGCTCGCTGTGATTCTACGAAATGCCATACAGAGAGGATTGTCAACGAAGGGTAATGACGGTCCCCTACAGCTTCAGCACTGTGGAGACAGACAGCTGTCTCTTTCTCCGAGAGGGAGGTCAGACTGGGGAACTTTGTCAAAACAACGTTCAAAGCCCTCCACGTGGCAGCCCGCCCCCTCCGGCCTACTCTCCACTCCGCTGGGAGACAGACCACCATTAGCCATTAATACTCATTAACAACCCCGGGGAGTGTGTGGGGAACAGGGAGTAGAGAGCTCTGTCAGAGCAGTGCAGAGAATCACCCTGGAGAAAACTAGAGGATCAGCCAAAAGAACCGTCCAGAAAATAATCATAATAATACCATGGAAAAATAATCTTTTAGCGGGACAGAAAATGGACTGGAGCTGTGTCTCAAATGGTATCCTGTTCCCTTTATAGTGCACTACGTTTGACGAGAGCCTTATCGGTCCTGGTCAAAATTAGTGGAGCATAAAGGGAATAGGGGGCCATTTGGGACACACGCCCTGGGAGTTGTTGTGCCCTAATAGGCTATGCAAGTAGAGCAGTGTTTCTTCTATTCTAAAGGGTCTGAGTTGATCTGGTACTAAAATTAGGGCCTCTGTTCAATCAAACCCTGATTATTTACCACATAGTTTAGCAACAACCTCCAAGGACCTCCCCCATCGGGGAAGATGACGATGATGCTCAGAGCAAAGCAACAAAGCCTGAGGAGCACACGGCCTCCCACGGCTAATATAAGGTTGGCTGGGTTTTCCATTGGCAGGAAAGAACACCTACATCCGGTAAGGGGGGGGGGTCTATTTCTCAATGTCCAATATTAAGGTTGTCTCAAGGTATTGCTCGTGGTAACGCACCTCATGATAAGCTATAGATCACACTGTCTACCTGGATCATCTATATTTTTCGTAGCCGTCAATTTACCACCACAGACCGTCGCTGGCACTAATACAGCTCGTTGAGTGTGGTCTAAGTCAATAAGCTAACAAGGAAATGCTCATCCAGATGCGAGCCTACCAAACGGGCTAAATGCCTTTCATGCTCACTACAAGGCAAGCAACACTGAAGCATGCACGAGAGCACCAGGTGTTCCAGACGACTGTGTGATCACGCTCTCCGTAGCCGATGTGAGCAAGACCTTTAAACAGGTCAGCATTCAGACAGATTACCAGGACGTGTACTCCGAGCATGCACGGATCAACTGGCAAGTGCCTTCACTGACATTTTCAACCTCTCCCTGCCTAATACCTATATATTTCATATGCCCAAGAAAGCGAAGGTAACCTGCCTAAATGACTATCGCCCCGTAGCACTCACGTCGGTAGCCATGAAGTGCTTTAAAAGGCTAGTCATGGCTCACATCAACAACATCATCCCGGAAACCCTAGACCCTCTCCAGTTTGCATACCTCCCCAACAGTTCCACAGATGACGCAATCTCAATCGCACTCCACACGGCCTTTTCCCACCTGGACAAAAGGAACACCTGTGTGAGAATGCTGTTGATTGACTACAGCTCAGCGTTCAACACCATAGTGCCCACAAAGCGCATCACTAAGCTAAGGACCCTGGGACTAAACACCTTCCTCTGCAATTGGATCCTAGACATCCTGAGGGGCCGCCCCCAGGTGGTAAGAATAGACAACAACACATCTGTCACGCTTATCTTCAGCACGGGGGCCCCTTAAGGGGTGTGTGCTTAGTCCCTCCTGTGCTCCCTGTTCACCCACGACTGCGTGGCCAAGCACGACTCCAACACCATCATTAAGTGTGCTGATGACACTACGGTGGTAGGCCTGATCACTGACAATGATGAGACAGCCTATAGGGAGGTCAGAGACCTGGCAGTGTGGTGCCAGGATAACAACCTCTCCCTCAACGTGAGCAAAACAAAGGAGATGATCGTGGACTATAGTAAACGGAAGGCCCCCATTCACGCCCCCATTCACATCGCATCGACGAGGCTGTAGTGGAGCAGGTCGAGAGTTTCCACATCACCAACAAATGATCATGGTCCAAACACACCAAGGAAGTCGTGAAGAGGGCACAACAACGCCTTCCCACCCCTCAGGAGACTGAAAAGATTTGACATGGGGTCCCCAGATCCTCAAAAAGTTATACAGCTGCACCATCAAGAGCATCCTGATCGGTTGCATCTGCGCCTGGAATGGCAACAGCTTGGCATCTGACCGTAAGGCACTACAGAGGGTAGTGCGTCTGGCCCAGTAAATCACTGTGGCCAAGCTTTCTTGCCATCCAGGACCTATATACTAGGCAGTGTCAGAGGAAGGCCCAAACAATGGTATAAGACTCCAGTCACCCAAGTCATAGACTGTTCTCTTTTCTACAACAAGGCTAGCTGTACCGGGGTGCCAAGTCTAGGTCCAAAAGGCTTCTTAACAGCTTCTACCCCCAAGCCATAAGACTGCTGAACAATTAATCAACCACCTGGACTATTTGCATTGACACCCCCCCATTTGTTTTTACACTGCTGTTACTCGCTGTTTAGCATCTATGCATAATCACGTTACCCCTACCTACATGTACATTAACTTGACTAACCTGTACCCCTGCACATTGACTCTGTACTGGTACCCCCTGTATATAGCCTCATGATTGTCATTTTTTAAATGTATATACAGTATATATATATTGTATGATTATTAGTACTATTATTATTATTATATCCAGTACCACTCAAAAGGTTGGACACACCTACTCATTCAAGGCCTTTTTCTTTATATGGACTATTTTCTACATTGTAGAATAATTAGTGAAGGCATCAAAACTATTAACTACTAACACATATGGAATCATTTAGTAACCAAAACAGTTGGTTATATTTGTTATATTTGAGATTCTTCAAAGTAGCCACCCTTTGGACACACCTACTCATAGGTGTAATATATCTTTTTTTACTTTAGTTTATTTTGTAAAACTCTATTCTCTTTGGTTAAGGGCTTGTAAGTAAGCATTTCACGGTAAGGTACACCTGTTGTATTCGGCGCATGTGACAAATAACATTTGATCTGATTTTGATCAGTGGGTGTTCAGGTTTTTTTCATGGGTTTATTGTGGTCTGTTCCAGGACAGCATTAGCAGCCTGCTACTGTCCTGTAGGTCCATATGTCTGTGACAACCAGGGCCCTCTAGGCTAAACGCTGGGATAGCTGGTACAGACAGTGACAGTGCTGTTGGCGTCTGTGTTTTCTTATGAGTCATATTGTGAGTCAGCCTCCGTGTTCGGATGGTCGTCACTTCCTTGTCTGACATATGTTCCATTCTGTGGGCAACACAGTTGGCTCAGCAGAGAAATGTCAAATGGCTGGGTGATCAATATCCTTATTTCAACATAAGACTTGCTGAAAACCTCGGAAATCACAATTACCCAAACACAAGCCTGTAGTCCAAGATGTCTCAATAACAGACACCCCCCCCCCCCTCTCTTGCCATGTAGTGTATTGGGCTTGTACGCTGATATGGTCTCTAAGCTGTTGAGATCTGATTAGGAAAAATCATTCACTTCAGATCACCTTGAGTAAGACATTCTGGGTTTATGCTCTGTCCCAATATCTACACTAGCATACAGAACGCATGCCCAATTTAAAAAAACAATTCATGAAATACACTGCTTCATAATAAGTGGCACACCAGTTAGTGACCATGACAATGAGCAGTCTATGGTGACATGGGGCTGGTAGAGAAGCGTTACCTGAGGGTGTGGTAGCCCCCTGCTGGCCAGAGGAGGGGGTGTCCAGGCTCAGTTTCCTCTTGGCTTCCAGGACGGGGTTCTCAAACTGGGTCTTCTGGTTGATATGGCTGCAGTACAGAGACAAAAACAGGACGCTAGCTGAAGAGCTCAATATACAGTTCATATACACAGAGAGCAACTGTAAATACAGAAAACACTCAGAAATACAGCGTCGAGAAAGGACCAATACACTCGTGTTTAAAAATCGGACGGAAAGTGACACCGACTAAAGGAACATGAGGCTTTCGTGTTTTCACAGCTTGCTGATCGTTGTTGTTCTTCTCCTTTTAGAGATGTGACACCAGTTATCGGTCTCTTCACTTGGCAGCATCTTTTAATTGGGTAACAATACAAAAAAGATCTTTCTTGATACGTTCTCTTCTATGCTTGTGTCGTGACAAAAACTCCAAACAGGTTCCTGTCTGTTTCCCACTACACTCACAGAACGCAGTGTATTCAAATCCCTGATCCCTATCCAGTCATGCAAACCTGCACTTGGCATGCACACAAACTGGTACTGTCATCTGTAAACCACAACCCAAAACAAACGACGCCACAGTGCCCCTGTTGACACACCAGTTTACCTGCTTACCCACTCGACACATTCAGCTGACCTAAGATCAGTGGGATAACCTTTTAATCTGACCAGTGTCCATACCTCTGCTCACAATGGCCACGTCGGACTGACCTAGGATCAGGAAAGCAGCCGGTGTGCCTGCTGTTGCCTAATAGCGGTAGAGCTCTAGCGTTTCGATACCAGATTCCCAGGTCAGCACTTTGTGTTTAAACATCTACTATTCAGAGAGGAGCACCCCCCCAGGTTGCATGTAAAGCAAGGAACGCATCTCATCTGCATAATGCGCTTTAACAGTTGTAGCTCTGAGTCAGTCGTGACTAGCTTTTATAACATGCACAAAACGGATGCCACTCTCGCTCTGCTCCATATATCAGACGCATGCTGTGTGTGTGAGATACGGTGTGTGTGTGCCAATTGCCAGTGTATGTGTGTGCCTATTTGTGTGCGTGCCTGTATGTGTTTGGGTGTGTGTGTGTTCATGCGTGTCAATGTGTGTCACTATGTGTACGTGTGCGCGTTTCTAAGAAAAGTATTGTTTGTGCTCTCGTTGGGCATGAGTCACGCTGAGAGCTATCCTCCATATCCAATCAGGGAAGAGAAGCGCTCCTCTGTGACTGAGTGTGCTCAGTCCGCTCCTTTGATTACCATGGCTCTTGTTCTGTACTTTAGTTAGGAAATAATGAGCCATTCTGTTCTACTGTATTCATTCAAAACAAAAAGACAGGGAGGGAAGAAAAAAGAAATGAATGGTTGTCCCAGTGATTCCTTAGCATAAACAGATTATGTTCATGTAGTCTCCCTCCCTCTCTCGCTCTCTCCCCTACCCCCTCTCTCGCTCTCTCTCTGCTCCTATAGGAGGCTATGCTGGGTGAACTCTGAGTGCCTGTGTGTGTTTCTGAACAGGGTGAGGTCATGCCTGTCACCCCTCCCATGTGCCCCCTGTACCAGGCAGTGGCAACCCTGTAGAGCAGGGAAGGGAAGGCTGTATGGGAAGGATGTGTGGGAAGGCTGTGTGGGAAGGCTGTACGCGAAGGCTGTATGGGAAGGCTGTATGGGAAGGCTGTGTGGGAAGGCTGTGTGGGAAGGCTGTGTGGGAAGGCTGTATGGGAAGGCGAGTTGTCCTTAGTCCGTCTAGTCAAACTTAATCGTTAGTACAGGTTACATTTGAAAACCACACTGACTGACAAGTTCAGGTCTGCCTGTCCAGCATCTTTGAATGATTTCAACCAGGTGTATATAAATCCCAGCTCATGAAACAAAACACGTTATTATCAAATGGCACCATCTTCTAAAAGTCTATTGTACAGTATAACACTATGAAACAACGATAACATACACACTATACACACTTGGATTTTGTACTGTAGATATGTGGTAGTGGTGGAGTAGGGGCCTGAGGGCACAGTGTGTTGTGAAATCTGTGAATGTATTGTAATGTTTTTTTAAATTGTATAAACTGCTTTAATTTTGCTGGACCCCAGGAAGAGTAGCTGCTGCCTTGGCTAATGGGGATCCTTAATAAATACAAAATACAATATTTACCAAAGCCCATCTGTGCAACCTGGACTGAATAACAGCTAAATAAATAAAAGGGAACCATGCCACAACTCCTGTATAACCACAACATTACATAGAGAAACACTGCACCCAGAAATCACGGGCGGTATACTCACTCAACATAGTAGGTTCCATACTGTGGATCTTCAATCTTCTCCCAGCCATACGGAAGCTCTGCAGGCAAAAGACAGAAGAGAAAGATGCAAATCAGTGTGCTGCTACAGCTTCTGGAACAACGGAGACACAGTCTACACACACAAATGAGGCACGCGGTTCTGAATGACAACTCACTGCATGGAACTAAGGATTCAGGGTTGAAACACACCAACTACAAACTACTGAGGGGGCTGCCTTGTTTGTCACCGGGTGCTTGGTAGGGAGTAGGGGGAGAGAGCGAGATAGGAAGTAAGGAAATGTGGAGTTATGGCAATCCTGTAAAATAATGGCTTGTCTTCTCCCAGCGGTGTGTGAGTGGAATCTGGAGTGCGTGCTGCCCTGTGACGAACACATGCAGGGGGAAAGAGTGCTTCACGCAAGAGGGGACTGTGGAATTGCCTTTTTGGAGATACAGTGCTGATGAGCTCTCCGCAGGTCTCCCACAAGCCATTAGGGGACAGGGGGCAGGCTGGGTAATGTAGTGTGTCACCGCATCGCTGGGGCCTGCAGGGCCATGTTTAGCTGTTTACAGTACCGTCTGTCTTGTCTACATGTCACAAGCCTACAGCGGCATACAGGATCCCCACTTATAGTTCTGTCTAATGGGCTGCATTGAGATTATGGACAGTAACGTGTGCGCGTGTGTTCATTTTTAAAATGTTACCTTTATTTAATTAAGCAAGTCAGCTAAGAACAAATTCTTATTTTCAATGACGGCCTAGGAACGGTGGGTTAACTGCCTTGTTCAGGGGCAAGACGACAGATTTGTACCTTGTACCTACCTGCCGTGTGTGTCGGGAGAGTGCCACCTTGCTGCAAGATGCTTGTGTAAGAATGGGTATTCTACACCGTCTGTGTGTGAGAACCAGTGTGTGTGTGTGGTCTTGTTCCTCTTTCCTCGTGGGGACTTGAAACGTCCCCTGTAAGGATAATAAAACAAGGACAATCCTCCCCCGCGCGGACATTTCCCACATCTTCATGAGGAAAAAGGGGATTTTAAACTTAGCGGTTAGGTTTAGTGTTACAATAACGGTTATAATTAGGGTTAGGAGTTCAGTTTAGGGGTTAAGGTTAGGTTTAGGGAAAATATATTTCCTTTCAAAATGCTATTTTAAGTCCTCAAAAGGAGAGAAGAACAAGTGTGTGATTCTCACCTCCATCCTCACACTTCTCCGGGGGCTTGGCCTTCTTGGCCAGCCTGGGGTCCAGCCAGGTAGTGGTCTTGGTGTTGTGACTGTGGGGACAGAGAGGCACGACTTTACACGCTGAGCAAAAACCGTCGCAACTAGGTGAAGTATAGATATTCTAGAAGAAAAAGAAACGCACACCTATTAAGACTAGGTGCTGGCTAGCGGAATAGAAACTTGAAAAAAAAAAGAGCCGCACACTCTAGGAGCTCAGATGCAAAAATGTAATAGCAACGTTTCGACAGCCAAGCTGTCTTCATCAGGGTATAATCACAAACACTGTGGGATGACTTGTTTATATAGTGTCAAAAGACACAGGTGTCTGTAATCATGGCCAAGAGTGGCCTAATATCATTGGTTAATAATCAAATATTAAAATGGCATACAAAGAACAGCATACAAACAACAAATGGATAGCATACGATCATAGATTCATTTTAGACTACACAAGCTTACAAACAATTACAATGGCAAAGTCACAATAATCACAAGAATGGCTTCAGATCAAAATCTACGTTGAGACCGAAGGGCGCAGGGGTCTTTAAATTAAAGATCCAGGCAGCCTCTCGTTTTAACAATAAATTATAAAGGTTACCCCCTCTCCTAGGGAAGGTGACATGTTCGATGCCAATATAACGCAGAGACGAAATCGAGTGGCCTGCCTCCAAGAAGTGGGCCGCAACTGGATAAGTAAAGTTTTTACACCTAATGGTGCTACGATGCTCTGAGATACGTACTTTTAATTCACGTTTTGTTTTACCTACCAAATAACTGCCTTAGTGGAGCACGTTATAACACCTTTTATTGGGATCGATTTCCCTGTTTGTGGGTGTTTGAAGGATCTACATTTATAAGTGCCATTGCATTGAACACAGCCATTACATTTGTAATTTCCATCCAGTAGGGGCGCAAATAGACGTTGTTCAGGAATATCTTGGGTTGGTAAATCAGAGTTTACCAATTGGTCTCTGAGATTTCTGCCCCGCGAGAATACGACCAGGGGAAGGTCCGAAAACACATTACCGAGACTATCATTGGAATTTAGGATGTGCCAATGTTTGAGAACAATTCCCTTAATTTGTTCAGAGCACTTTGAATAGCGGGTAGTTAGAACGCAAGAATGCGTCTTTTTGCGAGACTGACCTTGAAAAAGGTCATGTCTCGTTTTGTTTTGAATTTTCTCAATGGCAATATTAATATTAAGTATAGATATTCACCAAACCACTGGACCCTCGTCCTCCCTCACCATTCTGCCAAACCCCAAACAAACAAATCAAACTAAAAGCCCCTTTAAAATCACAACCTGACAGTTGAAGTCAGAAGTTTACATACACCTTAGCCAAATACATTTCAACTCAGTTTTTCACAATTCCTGACATTTAATCCAAGTAAATATTCCCTGTTTTAGGTCAGTTAGGATCACCACTTTATTTTAAGAATATGAAATGCAAGAATAAAAGTAGAGATAATGGTTTATTTCAGCATTTCTTTCTTTCATCACATTCCCAGTGGGTCAGAAGTTTACATACACTCAATTAGTATTTGGCAGCTTTCTAAATTGTTTAACTTGGGTCAAACGGTTCGGGTAGCCTTCCACAAGCTTCCCACAATAAGTTGGGTGAATTTTGGCCCATTCCTCCTGACAGAGCTGGTGTAACTGAGTCAGGTTTGTTGGCCTCCTTGCTCGCACATGCTTTTTCAGTTCTGCCCACAAATTTGATATAGGATTGAGGTCAGGGCTTTGTGATGGCCACTCCAATACCTTGACTTTGTTGTCCTTAAGCCATTTTGCCACAACTTTGGAAGTATGCTTGGGGTCATTGTCCATTTGGAAGACCCATTTGCGACCAAGCTTTAACTTCCTGACTGATGTCTTGAGATGTTGCTTCAATTTATCCACATAACTTTCCATCCTCATGATGCCATCTATTTTGTGAAGTGCACCGTCCCTCCTGCAGCAAAGCACCCCCACAACATGATGCTGCCACCCCCATGCTTCACGGTTGGGATGGTGTTCTTCGGCTTGCAAGCCTCCCCATTTTTCCTCCAAATATAACAATGGTCATTACGGCCAAACAGTTCTATTTTTGTTTCATCAGACCAGAGGACATTTCTCCCAAAAGTTCGATCTCTGTCCCCATGTGCAGTTGCAAACTGTAGTCTGGCTTTTTTTATGGCGGTTTTGGAGCAGTGGCTTCTTCCTTGCTGAGCGGCCTTTCAGGTTATGTTGATATAGGACTCGTTTTACTGTGGATATAGATACTTTTGTACCTGTTTCCTCCAGCATCTTCACAAGGTCCTTTGCTGTTGTTCTGGGATTGATTTGCACTTTTCGCACCAAAGTACGTTCATCTCTAGGAGGCAGAACGTGTCTCCTTCCTGAGCGGTATGACAGCTGCGTGGTCCCATGGTGTTTATACTTGCGTACTATTGTTGGTACAGATGAACGTGGTACCTTCAGGCGTTTGGAAATTGTTCCCAAGGATGAATCAAACTTGTGGAGGTCTACAATTTGTTTTCTGAGGTCTTGGCTGATTTCTTTTGATTCTCCCATGGTGTCAAGCAAAGAGGCACTGAGTTTGAAGGTAGGCCTTGAAATACATCCACAGGTACACTTCCAATTGACTCAAATTAAGTCAATTAGCCTATCAGAAGCTTCTAAAGCTATGCCATTTTCTGGAATTTTCCAAGTTGTTTAAAGGCACAGTCAACTTAGTGTATGTAAATTTCTGACACACTGGAATTTTGATACAGTGAATTAGAAGTGAAATAATCTGTCTGTAAACAGTTGTTGGAAAAATGACTTGTGTCATCCATAAAGTAGATCCTAACCGACTTGCCAAAAACTAGTTTGTTAACAAGACATTTGTGGAGTGGTTGAAAAATGAGTTTTAATGACTCCAACATAAGTGTATGTAAACTTCCGACTTCAACTGTATGTCGTTATTTTGGAATCAAGAGGCTCTTTGAGGGAGAAATGGAGGGAGGTATGACAGAAAGGTAGCCAGCACAGAAAAGAGAGAGACAGGTCATCTGAGGGAGAGAAGTATTCAGAGCAGAGCCAGACAGGCCCTCAGAGGGAGAAATTGCAGGGGGAAGGAGGAAGAGAGGGGGGAAGAGACAGGGAGAGAGGGAGAGAGAGAGAGAGGTAGAGCAGAGAGCAGATGCAGACATCTTGCAGAAAGCAGAGAGGAGAGAGAGCAGGCCTTTGGGAGCGTTCCATTTGTCCAATTGTTTCTCCTGTTTCTCTTGCTCAGAGAGAATGAGCTATTGATTTTAGGCCGGCTACAGCACCTGGCTCTGACTTCTGTATGCTGTGTGAGCCACACAAACAGAACAGACTGGTAAACAACGAAGGGAGGGGGAGAGGGCCAACGCTTTCAGCCCAAGCCCAGCACCACGACATCAAACACAGGAAAACAATACACCTGTACTCTAGACACCAGATAGGTTAATATAATGAATCATTTCACAAATCCTATGCCATAATTACAATAATACTATTGTTCACTTTCAAATCGCTGTACTGTGAGCCGCAGAAAAACAAGTAGGACTCCAGATCGACAAGTGTAACACCGAAACTATTCTCTGTACAAACAAATCACCATCCCTCTTTGAAAACTACCTCTCTCTACTACTAGCATCACCAACACCACCCTGGCACTGTACTGGAGTCGAGAACCAGAAGACCAGTACTTACTCTATGAAGTAGACCATGCCCGTCTCTGTGTAGGCCATCTCCCAGGTCTTGGGCAGGGGCTCCTGGCTCTCGTCGTGTGGTAAGGTGTTCCAAGTCCTGAAGTCCATAGCCCCACTACTGGACTGGTTATAGCTGGGTACCGTCTTCCTCCACTCCTGCCCAGCCTTGTCCTTGTGCTCTGCGTGGGTGGCCACGGAGGGAGAGAGGGACAGGGGGAGGGAAAATGGGAGAGAAAAGGGTGGTGAGCGTGTGGAGGCAGCATGAGGAACCCTGTGAGCTCCCTGCATTTCTCCTTGCTCCTGCTACTGCCGTGCTGCTGCCCTGGACAGACTGTGGGCTCTAGACTGTTACACACAGCACAGAGGGGAGGGAGAGAGAAGACATGGAGGGGAGAGGGAGAGAGAGGGGAGAGGGAGGGAGAGGGGAGGGGAGGGAGAGGACAGGGAGGGGAGAGGGAGGAGAGAGGGGGAGGGAGAGAGGGGACAGGGAGAGAGAAAGAGAGGGTAGAGAGAGAGAAAGAGAGGGTAGAGAGAGAGAAAGAGAGGGTAGCGAGAGAGAAAGAGAGGGTAGAGAGAGAGAAAGAGAGGGTAGAGAGAGAGAAAGAGAGGGTAGAGAGAGAGAAAGAGAGGGTAGAGAGAGAAAGAGAGGGTAGAGAGAGAAAGAGAGGGTAGAGAGAAAGAGAGGGTAGAGAGAAAGAGAGGGTAGAGAGATACAAAGAGAGAGAGAGACAGAGAAAAGGTGGGCAAGCGAGAGAGAAAGAACGAGCGAGACGGAAGCGCAGCAAGTGTGCCACAGGATTTGCATGTCAGCAGTGATGTTCTGGAGTGCGAGCGGCTAGCGGGCAGCAATGGGTAGAGCTGACCTAAACTACGCTTCAGCCCTACCCAGCACAGAGCTCAGAGCCCAGACCTTATTAGCATCACACAGCCCAGCCCAGCCCTGTGTGTATGTGTGTATGTATGTGGGTGTGTGTATGTGTGTGTGTGTGTGTGTGTGTGTGTGGGTGTGTGTGTGTGCTCTTATCTCCAGGTTTATATTTGCATGCCTCTGACCTAACTCGTTAATGTATTCAGTGCTCAGACCTGTTTTTCCTGATCTGAATGGAGGCAGAAAACGGCACGTAAAAAGATGAACGCAAGGAGCTACTGCCAGTAGTGCAGTGCCCGGCATATTTACATATAAAGAGAAGGAGCTCTTCATGCTGGAGGCATGGAGGCAATGGAGGGCTCCTTTGTAACGTCAACAACAGAATGCACATAATATCTATCACCCTCCTGCAGAAACGTGAGGAAGAAGAAGCTTCCTGGCGTGTGTGCGTGCAGACCCTGAAGTGATGAGTGTGTCGCCTCGACGTACGAACGTCGTCAGTCATTGAACAGTCCAAAGGCTTTATCAAAACAGCCTGAACGACTCCGTCTACAAGCCTGGCTTCAAGACCTAATAGTATTGTTTGATGCTTGTACAATATGTCTTCGCACCCTTTGGCTAAATGATTGAATTACCTACATCTACAGTAGAAGTCGGAAGTTTACATACACTTAGGTTGGAGTCTACACATTTCTTGTGAACATGCTATAGTTTTGGCAAGTCGGTTAGGACATCTACTTTGTGCATGACATGTAATTTTTCCAACAATTGTTTACAGACAGATTATTCCACAAACTCAGTGCCTCCTTGCTTGACATCATGGGAGAGTCAAAAGAAATCAGCCAAGACCTCACAAAACAAATTGTAGACCTCCATAAGTCTGATTCATCCTTGGGAACAATTTCCAAACTCCTGAAGGTACCACGTTCATCTGTACAAACAATAGTACGCAAGTATAAACACCATGGGACCACGCAGCTGTCATATCACTCAGGAAGGAGACACGTTCTGTCTCCTAGAGATGAACGTACTTTGGTGCGAAAAGTGCAAATCAATCCCAGAACAACAGCAAATGACCTTGTGAAGATGCTGGAGGAAACAGGTACAAAAGTATCTATATCCACAGTAAAACGAGTCCTATATCGACATAACCTGAAAGCCCGCTCAGCAAGGAAGAAGCCACTGCTTCAAAACCGCCATAAAAAAAGCTAGACTACGGTTTGCAACTGCACATGGGGACAAAGATCGTACTTTTGGGAGAAATGTCCTCTGGTTTGATGAAACAAAATTAGAACTGTTTGGCCATAATGACCATCATTATGTTTGGAGGAAAAAGGGGGAAGCTTACAAGCCGAAGAACACCATCCCAACCGTGGGGGTGGCAGCATCATGTTGTTGGGCTGTTTTGCTGCAGGAGGGACTGGTGCACTTCACAAAATAGATGGCATCATGAGGCTGGAAAATTGTGTGGAAATATTGTAGCAACATCTCAAGACATCAGTCAGGAAGTTAAAGCTTGGTCGCAAATGGGTCTTCCAAATGGACAATGACCCCAACACAGTCAAGGTATTGGAGTGGCCATCACAAAGCCCCGACCTCAATCCTATATAGAATTTGTGGGCAGAACTGAAAAAGCTTGTGCGAGCAAGGAGGCCTATAAACCTGACTCAGTTACACCAGCTCTGTCAGGAGGAATGGGCCAAAATTCACCCAACTTATTGTGGGAAGCTTGTGGAATGCTACCCGAAACGTTTGACCCAAGTCAAACAATTTAGAGGCAATGCTACCAAATACTAATTGAGTGTGTGTAATCTTCTGACCCACTGGGAATGTGATGAAAGAAATAAAAGCGGAAATAAATCATTCTCTCTACTATTATTCTGACATTTCACATTCTTAAAATAAAGTGGTGATCCTAACTGACCTAAAACAGGGAATTTGTACTAGGATTAAATGTCAGGAATCGTGAAAAACTGAGTTGAAATCTACTTGGCTAAGGTGTATGTAAACCACCGACTGTACATCCTTCTCCCCGCTACTTCAATGGGAAAACAAAGCCATTGTGGAAAAGGCATCCAGTCAATCAAGAGGCTGAAGCACCAGGGATAGATCGGTGACGTGGGTATGATGCACTACATAGGTAAAGGTAGAGCTGTGTCTCTTTCATGAAGAAAATACCCCACAGTGGAAAGACACTGAAGTGTTCTCTTCATCCCACGCGTTGACCCATTGTTGTGTGTGCCCAAGGCCAGAGAGATGGTGTGCATTGGAACAGCTCAGTCCTGCACGCCACACTCATGTGGCTTTCTTTCTGCGGAGTCCCTGGCCTGTCTAACTGTTCTTAGACCTATGCTTCAGTCCCTTGGCACTTGAACGCCAAGGTCGTGGGTTCGATTCCTTCTGGGGCCACCCATACCAAAAACGTATGCACGCCAGATTAAATCGCTTTGGAAAAAAGGGTCAGCTTAAATGGCATATATTTAATTCTTATTTTCATGCATTCAGAAACAGTCTCAGAGTAGAAGCGCTGATATAGGATCAGTTTGTCTTTGAGATTGTGATGAATAAGATTATATGGACAGCGGGAACCTGATCCTAGATCAGCAACACCTACACCGAGACACTTGATGAATAAGGGCCCATGCCTCGGCGACTTAACTCTACTCAGAACTGTGTTTAGCCTTCCTGCCCTCAGGGCCTGCCCAAGGCCCCTCTAATATGCCTGATCACAACTGAGACATTTTAAATCAGGCAGAGAGAGGACGGCCTTGGTGCCCAGCTGCAGGCAAGACCCCAAGGGGCCCATGGCACCAAACAGACTGACCGTCTAACGGACGGGAGGGCTACATTGTCCTCTCTCTCTCTCGGTCATTGGTACCATTCAGACTTGGGGTGGGGGAGTGCCCTTCAGACGGGGCCAGGGTGAGCCAGAAAGAGGACACGGGGCTATGGTCAGAAGCTAGGCAGGGTGTTCCAAACCAAACAGGGGACAGCTGTGCTGTGGGAGCAGAGAGGAACACGCCAGCTGGAAGTTCTCCAAGCCCAGAGGAGAGACACTACCGGGGGAGCCTGGAGGGCAAATGGGAACACAGGCAGATGCTGCTCCAGGGACAGAGAAAAGGGAGAGATGGAACTGGTCATATTGTGTCCACTCACTACTCATCCATTATACCTTCCATTTCTTTCATCGGATGAGAGTGGTACATTTCTCTGGAATGGTACACCCCGAATGGTTTGTGATGGCTCAACTTGAAAAACTAAAATGTGACTAGTTTGTAGGGCTGGGAATTGCCAGGAACATCACGTTTTGAAAATGATCACGGTACATACGTGCCGATATAATATGTATTGTGATTCTCACGATTCTATATGTATTGTGATTCTGAATCAGTACTGCAGTTTTTTTTAAACAAAAAACACATTAATATTATTACTCTTTTCTTTATTACTCTTTTCTTTATTACTCTTTTCTTTATTACTCTTTTCTTTATTACTCTTTTTATTTTAATATTATATTTTAGATACAAAAACAACATTGCGATATCTAACTGCATCAACCCCCCCTCCCCCATCACTACCAGTCTATTCTCAACCCTTTGTGAATAACAACCTTTGGCACTTTGTTTCTGAATTTGTTTACGGTACATGTGATACGGATACGGATTTTTGAGGGAAACACAAGAAGAACAACATGTATCCCTTAACCAGGGATTTCTACATTATTGATCTAGCTAGATGGAGAAGCATACGACTACTTCACTTTGTAGCGTTCGGATTTAAAAGTGTCCTTCTGTAAAGAACAGATCATCCTGGGGTGTCCTCTTTGGGGGAAAGAGGTAATGAGTGTGAAGGGTGGAGGGAATGAGTGTGAAGGGTGGAGGGAAAGAGTGTGGAAGGAATGAGTGTGGAGGGAATGAGTGTGCAGGGAATTAGTGTGGAGGGAATGAGTGTGGCGGGGAAAGAAGCCCTCTCTCATCCCTCTTTCTCTCATTTTGGGCAGCGCGGTCAGCTATTGTTGAGCCAGAACAAATCGATCTCCGACACAGTGAAAGAGACTGAATGTACAAGCAAACATGGCTCCCTGTGGTGTTGCCATTGGTTGAATGGTTTATTAGCCGTGTTTAATACAACATCAATGCCGTGGACGGTCAGCTTGAGGCAGTTGAGAGGATGGGAACATGTTGTCACAGGACAGCGTGGGCATCTCACCTGTGAGCCCGTTGACCATTGGAGACCGCTCTCTCTCCTCCTCGTCCTCCTCCTCGGGGGCTGCGCTGTCCTTCCTGTCCATCTTGCTGACGGAGGTGGTGCGCTTCCTCTGGACCTCGGTGTCAAACTCCTCATCAAACAGCACCTGATCCACCAGGTCAGGGTGCACCGGGCTGGGCTCCGCTGGGGGCTTGGGCGTCCCGTAGTAGTTGCCTGGTAGAGAACACACACACAGCAGCGTCAACAGAAACCGCCTGTGGTAGCTTCCTGGTAGACGAGGTTAGATGATACTTCGCTGGAGGGGAAAAAATGATTGTTTTGATTGTATTGATTTGACAACAACAAGACAATTCAACTAGAAATATGTCAGGTGCAGCCACACATACACAGTTTATACTCGGTATGTCAACACTCAAAGAGGGGAATGGATTCCCCACGGAACATTATGCCATGCCTGACAAGAGCGTAGGCTCGCTCCCTCTCTTTCTGTCCCGTTCTCTCCTTCCCTATCTCTCGTCATATTTACTGCAGTGCTGGGCTGGAGTGGGCTCCCCAGAGCCCCGTGGCAGTAGCCTTTATCCAGGACAGACCCGAGTGAAGAGCTTCTTGGCGCTATTAGCTGTGTTTTATTGTCCTGTGTCGTGTGCTGTGGCGCCCGGGGCCAAAACAGCATGAATCCCCTCTGTGAGGAGAGGAAAACTGTGGGGAAATTGACCCAATTTCTTCACTTCTTCCAACTCTCTACTTCCAGCTAACCAGACAGAATAATATAAAGAAGGGGAGGAATGGGGGGGGGGGGGGAACAGCAAGTCAGGAAGCTATATAAATATTGATTCATTTTGCTGTTCCCTCAGCTCCCTGGGAAGCCAGTCCTCCAGTGCCGTTGACAGTAGAGTAGACGGCAACACTAAATCCTGTAGTTTAAAAGCACTGGAGTTTCTCAGGCTATCTGGGAGTGTTGGATTACAGCTGAACGTACCATAGAGAGTTATCACATGTGGAGAAACATCTCAAAGCTCCAGCGGTCGATCAGCTGAGCCGACAAGACATTTTAGTCAGCTTGCAGCACTGAGGGTTCGGCTCATCTCATGGGAATTTAACATACCCAAATATCTAAGAGTAGGAGCACGCTGTAGTATTTTGTTACCAAACATCCCTAGACCAGACCTCCACAGCCAAATGAAAGAGGTAATTATGCTAAATCATGATCATTATTCAGTTATTAACAGACATGGCTAACATTCATTGGGAACACGGCACCATTAGCATGGGGTTGGATGTCAAAACCAAAACATCCACATTGTTTTTAGACAGAGACCCTTGGCTCGCTCTTTAATTTATTCATAATTGGAAAGCCTCATTTGAATTAATTACACCCTGTATTAGCTTATTTAAAGAATGGGAGAGAAAGACTAGAGGGGGTTTGTGAATTAAAACTCATTAAGCTACCCTCTCAACTCCACACAACCCTATGTTCTTTTGCTGTACATAATGCAGTAAGTTTAATATCTCAATCAAGTCATTTTGTGTAGAGTAAATGGCACAGCCGGCTGTCGAGTAATACAATACACAACTTGACTATTTGCCGGTCTCAATCGGTCTGTCTGTGACAGGGAGTAGAGGCTCTGAGAAGGGAGGCAGGAGTCGTCTTACCGTCTGCGTGACTCACACCTTCTCTCCCTGTATCTCTCTTCTCTGCACTGTTCCGTGACCCTGGAGATACATCCTACAGCCCCTAGTCTGAGCCCCTGCTGGCTACAGGTTTATTAGCTATCGGATGACACACCAAACCCAGCGGCACGACGCTGAGAAACAAAGGGATCAACACACCTTTTCCTTAAACAGACACCCAACCGATCCATCCTGATCCATTCTCCCTCTCTCCCCCATCTCCCACTGCCGACATGCAGCCGATCAATTTGCATTTGTCAAAAGACAGCTTCATTATGCCTCAGCACGGTGAGCACGATGAAGATGAAAGATAGGAGGCTTTCTTTAATCCAGACCTGTCACCACACAGTCCAGTCATCTCCCTCTCTCTCCTCCTACTTCCCATGCGCGCTCTCTCCATCTCCCTCCCCACCACTCCCTCTCCCCCTGCGCCCCTCTCCCCTTGCCTCCCTCTCCCCCTGCCTCCCTCCATCTCTCAGGCCCAGTGGTGCGTGATTAATAGCTCATAAACACCGCTCTCCTAGTCTCTGATTAATGTGCATTAGTGAACACAGAGGAAAAGAGGAAGGGGGAACAGGAAGAGAGGATGGGGGGGATAGAGGGAGGGGATAGGAAGAGAGGGGGATGGGATAGGAAGAGAGGAAGGGGGAATAGAGGGAGGGGATAGGAAGAGAGGGGGATGGGATAGGAAGAGAGGATGGGGGGATAGAGGGAGGGGATAGGAAGAGGGGGATGGGATAGGAAGAGAGGAAGGGGGAATAGGAAGAGAGGATGGGGAGACAGAGTGAGGGGATAGGAAGAGAGGGGGATGGGATAGGAAGAGAGGAAGGGGAATAGGGAGCGAGGAAGGAGGAATAGGGAGCGAGGAAGGGGGAATAGAGATTTGTAACAGTATCACCATTCATCTGAAGGGAATACGTGGGATGTGCCAGGAGACGGGTGTGTGTGCGTGTTAACTAAGGTAGGTACTGGGCAGAGGGTGCGGACAGCTAGAAACCCACAGTCTCTAGCTGTGTGAACATGAGATCGTAGCAAGACGGACCCGTGAGCATAATGACGGCAACAAACGAACAGGACAGGATACGGAGGGTCTTTCAGGCTGTTCGACGACTATTTTACATTTCAGCCATAGAACAGGGTTCTACGTGTACAACCAACCTCATCAACACTACTCGACAGCCCCAGGCCGAGAGAGACGACATGTTAATTCCAGTTCAGTCAGGCCAGCTTTCACATACACTATGCAGCTGGTAAAGCGCTACTCTGTACAACTGGTGGGAGACATGACCTTTCAACCTTCCCTTTCGTTCCTTATCTATGACCAGGCTGTGTGGGCCCAGTCCCAGGGGGATCCAGGGCTGAAATATGCAGCAGGGCCTGGGCCATGGTACTCAGTGGTACTGTATTGTAGTGTGGAGAAGTCATGCCATCTGGATAGAGTAGGCAGCAGCTGCCAGGTTCTCAACCCGTGAGAACCTCTTTAGGACGGGAGTACAGAGTACAGGCGGCAGCCTCCAAAACAGGGATAGGAAGCGCCAGTAAGGTCGGCGCTCTCACGCCTGGCCTCTTAGTTTCACTGTTCTTCCCCCGTGGCCTCGTGGCTCCCGTTCTCCATCTGTCTCTGTGGTGAAAGCATAGCGGTAGCACACCAGGAGACCGTGATTATGCGCGCACCGCTTCCGGCTTTGCGATGGGAAGCGTTGAGTGTGTTAGGGATGCGGGAACTGGGGAACCCCCCCCCCCCCGTGTGGAGGTTTGGAACGCTGCCTCGAGAGTCTTATCCCTTCGCTCTCTGCTCTACCACTCCCCCCCCTCTATTTATCCCTCCCCTCTCTTTCTTTCTCTATCACTGTTGCTTACCCTGCCACTCTCTCTGACCTCTCCCCCTCTCTCTGCCTCTTAACTAGCCAGCCAAGGCCGTGCACACAGACACTCTTTAATCATGGAGGATGAGCCGTCTCTCTTTCTCCTGGTTAGTTCCCACTATGCAGCCTTGCCTAGCAGCATTCCCAGCCTTCGCAGACTCGACGGCAGAGTGCCTGAGGCAGCCAGGCAGAGCCCATCTTGTGCTCCAGAGTTTAGACAGCCTCCCTTCCGCTGCTGGCACAGTGCAGGCAAAGCTGACTGTCTCCACAGCCACCCTGGTCATCTCCACATTCCTCTGCTGTGAGGGCAAGACCGTGTGAATGTACGCCTCTGCTAGACTACAGCTGCACAGGTGCCTGTGCTGAAGGACCAGAGCTGCTGCCTCTGATCAGTTCTTCCTCAAGTCCCCACTTTAGCGAATGTACTGCCACCATCTAGAACAGAACATCTGTATTCTGTCGTCTGTACTCTTTTGGACAATGCGTTTGTCTTTTTAGAGCCACAATGAAACAACCTGAAAGTCCACCAACTTGATTGTGTATTCCGCAACTCTGACATTCCTTAGCATTGGAGCGTTTCCCAATCCTCCTCCCTAGGACTCACCCCTGCCTGTGTGTGTCTCGCCACTACAGCACCTTGACCCTTTCCTTCCCTCCTGGCCCATTGCCCTGGCTGGTCTTATCTTCAGTAACTCTGCTTTACGGGAGCGCTTGAAATACCTATCAGAGCTGCCGTGTGATCTGCTGTTCTGTGCTCTCTTACAATGCAACATCATCACTGGAAACAGCACCGCAATCCCTGGCACGACTCCTCGTTCAGAACCCCACCGAGTCAGACCCACAGCGTCAACAAACAAACCCGGACTTTCTTATCTCAGCATTTGTCGATCTTGGTTGTATTGCATCGTTGCTTTCTTTCTCTCCAATTATCTCTGTCTTTCTATAATCCATCGTTCATGTTGCCCTGGCTGGCGTCCATATTGAGCGCTAGAGAGAGGAGAAAGGGAAGTTAAGAATTGCGGCGTGTAGACTCACCTCCCCGATCTGGAGTCGAGGCACAACTCTCAAGGGCAAAGAGTACTACTCACGGCCTATCAGCCTCTCTGTGCCTCCCGAGAAATAATACAGTGCTAACCTTTGTTGGCACTTTCCTCCCTGAGTTTGAGTCAGCTACCCTGCAGTTGAGCACCACCTGAACGAGAGGCAAAGAGAGAACCCGGTGTTGCCAGAGCAACAGGGAGAGCCCAGGTGGTAGGGAGAGAGGGTAGAGAGGCTAGGGTATTTCAAAAGAGGAGCAGAGCATAGTCCACCGGTGAACAGAACCAGGGGATTAAATAGAGAGAACATGAATGAGCAACAGGCTTGGGAGACAGCAGGCAGCGGCGCTGGAGGAGGTAAAGGCTGCCTGAAGACTGGGCCAGATGAGAGCACTGCTGGGCGGAGTAATGGCCCATCATATATATCCGTCTTCATGAGGCGCAGGCACTTCATCCAGACAAAAATCTCGAAAAGTTCCGTTACAGTCCTTTAGAAACATGTCAAACGATGTATGGAATCAATCGTTAGGATGTTTTTAACATAAAAAACATCAATAATTTGCCGACTGGAGAATTCCTTAGTCTTGAGAAAAAGCACTGGAACGCGAGGTAACTCTGTCGGGAGCGCGCGTCATGAGACCAAGGCTCTCTGCCAGACCACTGACTCAAACAGGTCTCATGAGCCCCTCCTTTACAGTAGAATCCTCATTCAAGTTTCAAAAGACGGTTGACATCTATCTAGTGGAAGCCGTAGTGTAACCTCATCCATATCTCAATGTGTATTCGGTAGGCCAAGCTTTAAAAAACTACAAACCTCAGATGTCCCACTTCCTGGTTGGATTTTTCTCAGGTTTTCGCCTGCCATATGATTTCTGTTATACTCACAGACATCAACAGTTTTATAAACTTCAGAGTGTTTCCTATCCAATACCACTAGCAATATGCATATATTAGCATCTGGGACAGAGTAGGAGGCAATTCACTCTGGGCACGCTATTCATCCAAAGGTGAAAATGCTGCCCCCTATCCCAAAAAGGTTTAACACTTTTTGGTTACTACATGATTTCATATGAGTTTTATTTCATAGTTTTGATGTCTTCAATATTATCCTACAATGTAGAAAATAGTACAAATAAAGAAAAACCCTTGAATGAGTAGGTGTGTCCAGCCAAAGTAATAAAGGTAATAAACCAGGCTGTAAGTCACATATTGACTCAAAGGGAGATCAGACTAAAGTAATGATGCTGCCGGTAATACACCAGGCTGTAAGTCATATATTGACTCAAAGGGAGATCAGACTAAAGTAATGATGCTGCCGGTAATAAACCAGGCTGTAAGTTACAGATTGACTCAAAGGGAGATCAGACTAAAGTAATGATGCTGCCGGTAATAAACCAGGCTGTAAGTTACAGATTGACTCAAAGGGAGATCAGACTAAAGTCACACATTCCCCCCTGTGAACAAAAACTCATTGTTATGAGCTGAGAGAAAGAGAGAGAGAATGTACGTGTGTGTGTGTGTGTCTCAGTTGTCCTGAGGGGATTCCTCAGAGGCCAAAAGGCCCTGCATTAACTTCTTTGGGGTAGGGGGCAGTATTTTCACATCCGGATGAAAAGCGTGCCCAGAGTAAACTGCCTGCTACTCAGGCCTAGATTCTAGGATATGCAAATTATTAGTAGATTTGGATAGAAAACACTGGCGTTTCTAAAACTGTTTGAATGATGTCTGTGAGTATAACAGAACTCATATGGCAGGCAAAAACCGGAGAAAAGATCTGAGGTTTGTAGGTTTTCAAGTCCTATCCCATATACAGTGTCTGTGGGATAATATTGCACTTCCTAAGGCTTCCACTAGATGTCAACAGTCTTTAGAACCTTGTTTCAGGCTTCTACTGTGAAGTGGGAGAGAATGAGAGCTGATTGAGTCATGGGTCTGCCAGAAGCCCATGTGCTCAGTCAGGTGCGCGACCGTGAGAGTTAGCTCCGTTCGCTTCCATTTCTAAAGACAAAGGAATTCTCCGGTTGAAACATTATTGAAGATTTATGATAAAAACATCCTAAAGATTGATTATATACATCGTTTGACATATTTATACGAACTGCAATATAACTTTTTTGACTTTGTCTGGACCTAGTGCCTGCACATTTGGATTGCTGTACTAAACGCGCAAACAAAAAGGAGGTATTTGGACATAAACGATTTATTGTGGAACTGGGATTCCTGGGAGTGCATTCTGATGAAGATCATCAAAGGTAAGTGAATATTTATAATGCTATTTCTGACTTTTGTTGACTCCATAACATGGCGGGTATCTGTATTGCTTGTTTTGGTCTCTGAGCGCTGTACTCAGATTATTTCCATGGTGTGCTTTTTCCATAAAGCTTTTTTGAAATCTGACACAGCAGTTGCATTAAGGAGAAGTATATCTTTAATACCATGCATAACAGTTGTATTTTCATCAACATTCTGTAAACTGATGTAGCTCTCTGCACTTTCACCGGATGTTTTGGAGGCAAAACATAACGCGCCAATGTAAACAGAGATTTTTGGATATCGAACAAAACATACATGTATTGTGTAACATGAAGTCCTATGAGTGCCATCTGATGAAGATCATCAAAGGTTAGTGATTCATTTTATCTCTATTTCTGCTTTTTGTGACTCCTCTCTTTGGCTGGAAAAATGGCTGTTTTTTTTTTGACTAGGTACTGACCTAACATAATCGCATGGTATGCTTTTGTCGTGAAGCCTTTTTGAAATCGGACACTGTGGTGGGATTAACAACATGTTTATCTTTAAAATGGTGTAAAATACATGTATGTTTGAGGAATCTTAATTATGAGATTTCTGTTGTTTGAATTTGGCGCCCTGCACTTTCACTGGATGTTGGTCAGGTGGGACGTTAGAGTCCCACGTACCCTAGAGAGGTTAATAACTAGCATCCTGACTGAAGCAGCCATATCAAGATCAGCCGACTATATGGCCTCCCTGTGTGGATGTATAATTTATCCTGCGTACTGGTGCAGTCTGGATACAACTGGCTATGAGGGTACATACCCCCAGGGTTCTGTGTCACAATGCTGACCGCTGGCTTCTCAGAAATCATCAACCTACTTTGAATCACAAGTGGGACAACGCTATTCTGCTCTTGAAAAAGCTAGCCACTTCATTTCACATTTACAATGGTATGAATGCTATCGTTATATTGAGTTTATCTGATGACCTGGATGGCGGTGACAGCTCAGCAGATACTATACAAACAATGCATAATTCATGGGGATTCATTTTGTGATGCGGATGCATCCTTGGGAAATTGTTATTACTGTGTAGGGTTCACCCCCCTCTCCATCTCCCCTGCTCCTCTCCACCCTCCCCTAGACCAGTTATTTCCAAACTGTGGGGTGAGAGGTCGACAGTGTGTGTGTGTGTGTGTGGGGGGGGGGGCAGAATTGCAATAGAAGTTGCTTTAAAACTTTAAAAAGTTTATCTGCACCCCATAACAAAATGTGTAGAAGTGCATGTGCCCATAGAAATAGACGTGGGGCGCGGGATGTTCCCCGATGCTGGAAGGGGGGCCTGAGTAAAACACTTCGGGAACTACTGCCATAGACCACCTCCCCCAAAAAAACATGCCTACCGTCATAGGTTCCACTCTCAAGCAGCAGGCCACTCTCCTCCAGCACGCGGAACTCCCCCACACTGATGAAGTTATAATCAACCCCAGGAACCTCCCCCTCTCTGGGCTGTCGTGTGGTACCTGGGAAAAGACACCACAACAAACAAAGTGAGTAAAACGGACCCTTTCTCTGGGGCAGAGTGGTGATGCAGATCCAGCTAGGCATGAACAGGAGAGGGGTGGACACCATTTTCATCATGCACACAGGGATATGAATTGTGTCCTCATATCCTGCAGGACCCCATGTCAGTATCGAGCACAGCTTACACCAAGGGGTGTTACTGAGAAACCAAGCTATGAATAGGTTATTTTAATGTGCCAAATTAGCTTACACACATTGAGCAAGTAACATTTACGGGTAAGACAAACGTTATAAAGCTATTGGAGATAACCTCTCTCCTCTCATAGCCCAAATGGAAGATGAACAGTGTTACAGTTGAACTCAGAAGTTTACATACACTTAAGTCATTAAAACTCGTTTTTCAACCACTCCACAAATGTCTTATTACCAAACTATGGTTTTGGCAAGTCGGTTAGGACATCTACATTGGGAATGACACAAGACATTTTTCCAACAATTGTTTACAGACAGATTATTTCACTTATAATTCGCTGTATCACAATTTCAGTGGGTCAGAAGTTTACGTACACTAACTTGACTGTGCCTTTAAACAGCTTGGAAAATTCCAGAAAATTATGTCATGGCTCTAGAAGCTTCTGATAGGCTAATTGACATTATTTGAGTCAATTGGAGGTGTACCTGTGCATGTATTTCAAGGTCTACCTTCAAACACAGTGCTTCTTTGCTTGACATCATGGGAAAATCAAAAGATAAGCCAAGAACTCAGAAAGAAAAATTGTTGACCTCCACAAGTCTGGTTCACCCTTGGGAACAATTTCCAAATGCCTGAAGGTACCACGTTCATATGTACAAACAATAGTACGCAAGTATAAACATCATGGGACCACGCAGCTGTCATACCGCTCAGGAAGGAGACGCGTTCTGTCTCCTAGAGATGAACGTACTTTGGTGCAGAAAGTGCTGGAGGAAGATGCTGGAGGAAACCAGGTACAAAAGTATCTATATCCACAGTAAAATGAGTCCTATATCGACATAACCTGAAAGGCTGCTCAGCAAGGAAGAAGCCACTGCTCCAAAACTGCCATAGAAAAGCCAGACTACAGTTTGCAACTGCACATGGGGACAAAGATCGTACTTTTGGGAGAAATGTCCTCTGGTCTGATGAAACAAAAATAGAACTGTTTGGCCGGAATGACCATCGTTATGTTTGGAGGAAAAAGCAGGAGGCTTGCAAGCCATAGAACACCATCCCAACCGTGAAGCACGGGGGTGGCAGCATCATGTTGTGGGGGTGCTTTGCTGCAGGAGGGACTGGTGCACTTCACAAAATAGATGGCATCATGAGGGTGGAAAATGTGGTTGTATTGAAGCAACATCTCAAGACATCAGTCAGCAAGTTAAAGCTTGGTCCTAAATGGGTCTTCCAAATGGACAATGACCCCAAGCATACTTCCAAAGTTGTGGCAAAATGGCTTAAGGACAACCAAGTCAAGGTATGGGAATGGCCATCACAAAGCCCTGACCTCAATCCTATAAAAAATGTGTGGGCAGAACTGAAAAAGCATGTACGAGCAAGGAGGCCTACAAACCTGACTCAGTTACACCAGCTCTGTCAGGAGGAATGGGCCAAAATCCACCCAACTTATTGTGGGAAGCTTGTGGAAGGCTACACGAAATGTTTGACCCAAGATAAACAATTTAAAGGTAATGCTAACTAATTAAGTGTATGTAAACTTCTGACCCACTGGGAATGCGATGAAATAAATACACACTACTATTATTCTGACCTTTCACATTCTTATAATAAAGTGGTGATTCTAACTGACCTGAGACAGGGAATTTTTACTTGGATTAAATGTCAGGAATTGTGAAAAACTGAGTTGAAATGTATTTGGCTAAGGTGTATGTAAACTTCTGACTTCAACTGTATGTAGAAAACCCTCAGACCGTGTCACAGAGAAACAGAGTAGGTGATTGACCTGAGAACTGGTTTAAACTGGATGATGGTTGGTTGGATGGTTAGTCAACTTAATGCCTGAGTTGACTGAATAAACCCCTGAGGGCCTCTACACATTCAGGCTTCAAAGCCACAGTGAGAGATAGATGGATGGATAGATGAATGAATGGATTGTCCACTCCTGAGCCATGATGTACGAATAATAACTTCATATAGGAATTGCAGTTACCGTCTCTTATTCTCTGTCGTTCTTCCTATCCTATGCCTGCCAGCAAAAAATGACCCTAGGGATGGAGAAAGTACTTTTTTAAGGAGATCTGAGGTCTGTTCAACTCCAGAGCTCAAAGGATGGTATTTCTCAAGGTCCTTCTTTTCTGTTCCGCCAATAAGCGAAAAGCCACAGTTGAAAAATCTTACAGTTGAACATTCTAACCTTCGTCTTTTTGTTCCTTCTCTCCCTCTCCATCCTCCTCTCTTTTCCAACCCTAAATCCCCTGAAATCCTGCTTTTTGATCTGGAAACTGCAAGCACCATACATGGCAGTATATACTAAGCCTGCAGTCATTAAACAAACCTGCGAACGGTAACGGTCTGTGTAGTGCAACTAACTCCCAACAAGCTGGTCTATTTAACATGTTGTCCCCTTGTTGAAGACATGTAGACATTTTGGGGAAATATTTTCTGCATCAGGAAAATCAGCTCAGATGTAATTGGGTGTTTACCTCACGTGAACAGCAATCTGACCGGCGCACCAATGGACTCTTAATACTATCCCTCCTGCCCTCCCTCCACCCTGTTCATCCGTTACTGCTGCTGTGAGAGCACTAACATCTGAAATGCTTTAAACCTTGTTATAAAGTAGACTATTGTATTCAGAGATTGTTCCCTGTCTGCTCCTCGGCTTCAAAGGCAGTAATATGAGAATCCTTGAACAAGGAAATATGGGAAAAAAACAGAATACTGTATTCTTGTGTTTGCACAGCCATTTGGACTTGCCTGTCTGCATGAGTGTCATATAGGTCGTCCTTGTGATGTAAAGATCTGAAATGTGAGAGGGGACGCAACTCGAGTTCAATCAAGGAATCAATCAAGTCTTTTGAGGTGAAGGAGAGGAATGTGGAGATTGAGGAGAAGGAGAGGGAGGTGAGGAAGGTGGAGAGGGAGGTAAAGGAGGGGGAGGTTATGGAGAGGCAGGTGAAGGAGATAAGGGAGGTGAAGGAGAGGGAGGTAAGGGAGGTTATGGAGAGGCAGGTGAAGGAGAGTGAGGTGAAGGAGAGGGAGGTGAAGGAGAGGGAGATTATGGAGAGGAAGGTGAGGGCGGTGAGGGAGAGGGATGTGAAGGAGAGGCAGGTGAAGGAGAGGGATGTGAAGGAGAGGTAGTTAAGGGAGATGAAGGAGAGGGAGGTTATGGAGAGGCAGGTGAGGGCGGTGAGGGAGAGGGAGGTTATGGAGAGGCAGGTGAGGGCGGTGAGGGAGAGGGAGGTGAAGGAGAGGGAGGTGAAGAAGAGGGAGGTTATGGAGAGGCAGGTGAGGGCGGTGAGGGAGAGGGAGGTGAAGGAGAGGGAGGTGAGGGAGGTGAAGGAGAGGGAGGTAAGGGAGGTGAAGGAGAGGGAGGTGAAGGAGAGGGAGGTGGTAAGCAAAAAGCTTTGGGAGAAGAAACAGCACTAGGAAGACAACACTTCAATTGACTTCCATTCTTTGTTCATGTTCTCAAAAAAGTTCACCTTTGAAGAAATGAAACAATTGAACCAAAACAATACTGAACAGAGCAGCAACAAAACAACAACGTCATGAAAAGGTATTGGGTTGTTTGGGGTGGATGTAGTGAACATGAATTGGCACTTTTCTCCATGAGGAAGTGTATTGTTGTGGAACAGGTGGGAGGTCCAGTTCAGACAGTGGAACAGGTGGATAAATGAAGATGTACATTATTGGACAAAAGTTTTAGAACACCTACTCATTCAAGTGTTTTTCTTTATTTTCACTATTTTCTACATTGTAGAATTATAGTGAAGACATCAAAACTACAAAATAACACATACGGAATCATGTAGTAATAAGGGTGGCTACTTTGAAAAATCTTAAATCTAAAATATATTTTGATTTGTTTAACACTTTTCTTTGGTTACTATATGATTCCATGTTTTATTTCATAGTTTTGATGTATTCACTATTATTCAACAATGTAGAAAATAGTAATTTTTAAAAAATAAGAAAAACCCTGGAATGAGTAGGTGTGCCCAGCCAAAGTAATGGCGCTGCCGGTAATAAACCAGGCTGTAAGTCATAGATTGACTCAAAGGGAGATCAGACTAAAGTAATGACGCTGCCGGTAATAAACCAGGCTGTAAGTCACATATTGACTCAAAGGGACATCAGACTAAAGTAATGACGCTGCCGGTAATAAACCAGGCTGTAAGTCACATATTGACTCAAAGGGAGATCAGACTAAAGTAATGACGCTGCCGGTAATAAACCAGGCTGTAAGTCACAGATTGACTCAAAGGGAGGTCAGACTAAAGTAATGACGCTGCCGGTAATAAACCAGGCTGTAAGTCACAGATTGACTCAAAGGGACATCAGACTAAAGTAATGACGCTGCCGGTAATAAACCAGGCTGTAAGTCACAGATTGACTCAAAGGGAGATCAGACTAAAGTCACACGATAAAAACCTTGAACGAGCAGGTGTTGTAAATCCTTTGACCGGTAGTATATATATAGTTCACTCAGGCCATTTATCATAGAAAACAAATGTGTCTGTTGAACTGGGTGTGCTCTCCCAATTGAATGACTTCAATTGTCGCAGAAAAAAACAAACAAAAAAAAACGAGTGTATCAGTTCACACAGCGAAGCATCACCACCACGAAACTCTGCCAGCTGCTTAAGCTTCTTACAGGGAGACCAGGAGAAACGTTAACACCTGCCGCTGGAAAGCTGTTAAACATAGTCACACTGAGACCTGGCGCTGTTGCAAGAAGGGCATATTTTGTTCAATCTGACAATATGTTCATGTGAAAGGGGAAAACCAGTAGCGGTCTGAAGATGGGTCTTGGGAGGATACACCTAGAGATGTTTATTGACTTTTCTTTATCACACTATAGAGAAAGTAATACACAAAGTGATAAACATTGATATGCAACAAACATGTTAGGCCTACATAACTTAACGCTGTATAACGTCAATACCCCAGATAGGTACTGTGAGCCCTAGGCCAGGCTCAGCTAACTTTAGTCAGGGACTAAAGTCATACAATCCTGAGCAGGCAGTATGGGGCATATCACCCTGGATATCAGAACAAAAGGAACATACAGATGTTCTCTATTAAAGGCAGAGCCAGGATATAATATGTAGTCTTTTGTTTCCCAGGTATATATATATAAAAATAAAAAAAAGTTTAACGTAAGACCCTTAACTCTTGTCAAGAGAAAGCAATTCTTTAAATTGAATACAGGGGGCACCTTTTATTATATTTCTGTCATCCTTCTCTCTTTGTTATCTCCCAGTGAGCCTCTTAGAGCTTTCTGTGGTGCCCCTGCGGATATTACTGCTTAGAGGAGAAGAAGAGAGGGAGGCAGAGGGTTCAGCCGAGCTTCAAGGACCCCTGGCACCGACTCTCCTTCCTTCCTTTTCTTCCCTTCTTTCTTGGGAGCTTTAATGATGCCTCTGCCTGTGTGTTCAGGAGGGGACTGGAGAGAAGCCACACTTCTCTCTCTGAGCTGCCATTTAGAGGGCTCTAATGAGGAGAGGCAGAGCGGAGCCAGGCGGCCATTCTGGCTCCCAGGGAGAGACTGAGACCATTCCTAATCCCTGGCTCTGTGTAAGGCCATAGTCACAGTCACACAGCACAGGCTAAGCAGCGGCTCCCTGCACTGTGGAAGGCCAATCACAGTCACACAAACAGCAGTGGCCAAGTGGGACAAATGCAGTGGTGGGAAATGTACTCAACTGTCATACTTGAGTAAAAGTAAAGATACCTTTTATAGAAAATGACTCAAGTGAAATACTACTTGACTGAAAATCTAAAAGAATCTGGTTGCATATATACTTAAGTACAGGGGTGGGAAAAGTACTAAATTGTCATTCTTGAGTAAAAGTAAAAAGTGAAAGTAAATTGCTATGCATCAAATTCCTTATATTAAGCAAATCAGACGGCACAATTTTCTTGTTTTTGTAAACTTACGGAAAGACAAGAGGCAAACGCCAACACTCAGACTACATTTACAAACGCAGGCAGAAATCCGGCCGGTACATGACACAGCACTGTGATAAAGTCACTCGATACACTGGAAGTTAATAGGAATAAGACTTTTAAACCGCGAAAGCATCTATCATACATGTTAGATTTCAATACTGGCCGGTGTCATAACTCGGGAGGATGTCTTCTCTCGAATGAGCCATTGATCATATTTCTGCAATATTCCTACCTCGAGAAACGTGTAATTTAACGGAGGGTCTAGCACATTTCTCCTATTTGTCTGCCTCTTTCGTCCAGGGTGCATTGCATGGTGCCTTTGCCAGAGATATTATAGAAAGTGCCCAATAGACACCCATTCGCTCCTTGTCCCAGAATCGCCCAGAATACACCGCACGGCCCATTGACGTAGCATGGGCAACGTTTCCCATCTCCTCAAATGTCTATCTGCCATTGTGAATGTCAGACTCCACTAAGGTACATAGATCTGCAGGTTGAACATGGTGAATATACTGGTGAAATTGATAGTGCTGGTTGTTTTAGGCGATTTTACAGCTAACTAGCTACTTTAAAATGCTGACATTGTCTAACGGTATTACCTTGTGTAGATACGTTTGCCAGCCAGTCCGCCCATAGAGAGGACATTCCATTGTGGATTTTGGAGTCAACTCGAGCTGCAGATGTCCACAACGATTTTCCATGCTGCTACCAACCTTATTATAAAACGCCAAAATTAAACATTTGTTCATAAAAAAAAATATTGTTCTCAGTGTTCTTTAAATACTGTAAATTAAAGGAAGGAGTGGTTTTGGGTGGATTTGTCCTTTAAATACAGCACTGGACATATGTTGACCTACTGCAGCTGAACCACAGTGGTTTTTATGATGACCACACCATCATAACGTAACCCCTGTCACGGATGAGGAGCAGGCATAAACTAACAGCCATGCACTAGAGACTAGGCTTAGACTAGGGTCACTGCTTGAAATGCTACAGTGTATTACTGTACAGACACACTGTAAATGAATATCTAAACAAGCTGCCCTGGTGCCTTCCAAAAAAAACAGGCATTGAGCAAATTTCAGGTCTGCTGAGCGCAAACTTGAACCTTGTGAAACATCTGTGCAACTTCCAGCACATCTTTACTGTGAACACTGAGGCTGTACCCGCTTTACAGTTTGAACAGTAGGTAACTGTGGTTATTTGATCATAATGTAGGCCTAACAGGGTGGCCTACCATCAAAAACAATGGAGAATATATAAAATGTTAACATTGAAATAGCTGTTCTGTCGTTCAGCCCACAGTAGCAGCCAACGTGTGGTGTTCAATGACATAATGTACATTCCATGAGACTGTTGAAAAAAACAGGGATTGACATTAACCTGTTTATCCACTTGTCCTTCAGACAAGGAGGTGGCTGCAATTGTTGCTTTGCTTGATAGAAGAAACCACCTTACAAAATAAAATATACTATTATTCCTATACCATTATTACAGACAATCGGACAAATTATGCTGCCCTCTGCCTCTGCCTGTCTCAAAATACATCATTGCCCCTTTAAGACAAAAAAAAGCTCTTTACCCGACTCGTTTTTTCAAAGATGCACACGTTTGTAATCTTGTAGGAAGCAAACACTCCCCCATTGCTGACTACACATGATCTATAACTGGGCTCACAACTCACTAACTTGCAAAGGATGTGAACAAAACGTCCACGAGTGGCTACATGCAGCTCTTGCTTTGATCTCAAAACGAGCGCATCTACTCACGATCACAGCTGTAAACATAGTTCAGTTTAAAGTAAAATGGCACAGATCCAATATATGGCGATGTTCTATTTGCATATAGACCTACTGCAGCTCGGATTGGTTATGCTGCATCAGTCTGTGTAGGGCTGAGTCATCGGCAATTAGAATCCTACCCACCCCCGATGCGTTTGGCCTACAACAAAATCTACTGCATAGTTTGTTTTGATCCGTTGTGCTGCATTGAACGTGGATAATATGACGTTGATTCGATCACAATTGCCACAGTAAAAGGGAAGCATGATTAGGTTTAACTAACAGGGAAAACTCTAGGAAGTTGAGTGACGTTCAATCTTGTGCTTCTGTGATTGGCCTGATAGTTCTTCTGCGCTCTGCGCGAAGTCCCGGGGAGCTGCTCGGCGGTCTCGGGTTACTTAGAGGGAACATCGGTTATTACTCTTTTTTTATATGATTTTTCATAAAACACTACTTAACATAAAATATCTACCGTCGTCTATATAACCATTCATTAATTACATACTGAGAACATTAACAATGCATTGACTCATGAAACAGACTAAACAGATATACTCTATTGTCTAGGGAAAAAGCAATTTATTTTGTTGCCTGTTATTCCCAATTATCAGCGTTGTACGACGCCTTTCAGGAGACTGTGCACGGCTCTCCCTCATAACAAAGGCACAAATGAGATTTTTTTTTTTTTAGATGTGCAAATTAAAACCCTGACTCACAAAGATTATATAAATTAGTCCCATGACGTTCATGAGTGGCAAAATGGGGAGTAATTGCCATCTAATTCGTCAGAGTAGCGTAGAGAAATCTGCACGTTGCACTTTGAATCCGGCCAATTGTCCCTTTTCTCCTTTAAAAACCACTAGGGTATAAAAAATAAAAGGCTTTGACACACTACCTATTCATCCCTGTGATTTAAAGGAATCAGAGACACTGTTAAGAGAGTTCAAGTGCAGTCATCCAAATTGGGTGGATGAAGCACAGAGTTGGTAGCACTCTTAAGCACCGTAGAAGAAGAAATGAATAGGAAATATACATTAAATGATTAAACATAAAATACAGGCATATAATATTCTGGACATTAACTTGCAAGGTCTACATTTTAGTATTTGAAAACGGAGAGCGATATCTCCTCACTCATCTATCAAATAGTGGGTTGTGTGTGTGTGTGAGGTTGATTGCTTTTATAGTGAAGGTTTGACGGATGCTTTGTAGACCACAGTGATGGCCGAGAATGCCCCCCAGTTCTTGAGAGGAGAGGAATCCATGATTATACACACACAGAACCATGATAAGTGAAAAGGAAAGAGGGCCAGAGAGATGGGACGGAGGAAGGGAAGGAGTGTGATTGAATAGTCAATCTACCTCTCATCACTCTCCTCCTTATTCCACCGGGGCAGATACCGTGGAGGGGCCTGATGAATGCCAAGCACTTGTGTGCTCATGGGAGAAGGGCCGTGACCTTCAGCGAACAGCAAACTGCTCCACTGTTTATTGGGCAGCTGCCATACGGGGCATTGATATGTGACGGCAGAGCCAAATAGAATCACTTGATGGGACTGTGGTAAGTTTATGTGACTGTGGGAGAGCATGTTCAGCGGTAAATAAAAACAGACAGAGAAACTAGCTGGCTAGTGAGGTGCTAGTGGCCCACCAGTGACGTCACCCGTCTTGAGACCTAAAGGTGACCTAGTCACATGGAATAGCTGTAATGAGCAGGGACATGTGGGGTAGACAGTGACCTCAGAGGAGAACAGAGAGGCATGGGGAGCCCGGGAACGTTACTACTCACAGGGAATGGTGCGCAGGTACAGGTTGTCCCTGATCACCTGCTGGAGCTTGTGGTCCAGCGAACCTTTCTGGAACTGCAGGCTGAGGTAGTGACGCAGGTCTGTATTCAGCACCTTGCCTGTGAAGAGGAGGACAACACATCTGGGTCAGTACAGTACAGTACAGTACAGTACACACACACACACACACACACACACACACACACACACAGAGTTCATTTACACTCCCCTCAAACATTTCTAAACAGTCGGGACCTCAAAATACATTACCACCAGTGTGTAGACGAGAACCACCGATGATCACTTTCAAAAACTCTTCTCAACAGAGAACATTTCATTTCATTTACATTATTTAGCAGACGCTCTTATCCAGAGCGACTTACAGCAGCAATTAGGCTCAAGTGCCTTGCTCAAGGACACGTCGACACTATTTTCACCTAGTCGGTTTGGGGATTTGAACTGGCGACCTTTCGGTCACTGACCCAACGCTCTTAACCGCCAGGCTACCTGCTATACCAGTGTGTCGACGAAAACCACCTATCATCTCTTTCAAAACCACTTGTCAACTCTCTGACAGGTGCCTGTGATAGAAAGCATGCCCCCAGCGAGAGTACGTGAAAGGAGGACAGTTTTGAACCTTCAAAGATGTGGCTGTGTGACAGCACTGTCGTGCATGGGAACGAGGGAGACAGAGCAGAGGCCCATCGGCTGCGTTGGTAGAGAAACTGTCACGTCAGACAGATTAAATATTCATCACCTTGAATCACCAAGTATCCAGTAAGATAGGAACACAATGGCTGGCACTGTCGCTGCCTCTGAGTTTCTGACTGAGGAGCAACAGAAGTTCAGGCGGAGTTCGGGGAAGTGTGGGGGCTGTGCAATCCTCCTGAAGGAGGGGAATTCAGGCATTCCCCTCGGAGGAGGGAGCGAGACAAAGAATAGATCGAGAGCCAACATTCCCCTGGTGTCTGAACAGGATCCCTCTCTGAGCAGTCCAGTCTCCAGCTGTTTAGAGGCTGGTCCGTGTGTCCCCTCAGGGTGGAGAGGATGTGTTTTGAGAGGACGCCAGATACAGTGTTGTTAGCGTCGATACCCATTGCTCCTCTCCCTGAGCACACAGGCAGCCGCCACTGACTGCGGGGTACGTGCTTTCGCTTGGCTCACCCCCAGATGAACGTAACATGCTGAATAAATCACTGTGGGTACTCCCCAGAAACCCGTATAGTGTCAATTAAAGGAGCACAGAGCAATGCGTTTATTTGAAAGGAGGGAAAATATCTGCAAACTGAATCTGGCGAGAATAACACATTTGAAATGTTTAAGCAGCCCAGCCTACGCACGGTTTGAAATATTCATCTTTAATACCATCCATTTATAGCATCACGCGGTGTGCATGCCTAGAGGAACAGGCCCGACTGATGTCGGCTGGCTGGCTCAGTAGTTTACAGGCAGCGAGGGGTGTTGTGGTGAGTCCCCCCCCCACCTTATTCACAAATAAATTGAATCAAAACAAGCCGCAGCTTTTCCTGCACTCTGATTCGTCCCCCATGGCGTTGAAAGGGACTGCCCACTGAGTTGGCAGATTAGCTGCGTTCCATTGGTTGGCTCAGATGAATACTAATACATTCTATTCCCAACTGTCCCCAAGAGGCCCATAGTATAGTATATATAGATTTGATTCCTAAAAACATTTAGAGTGCATTTTCTGTGCTTCATTCAGCACCACAATTCCCTGTGAAATGTGAGGATCTACAGAACGCTAGTAAGAGACTTGCATAATCTTCCATACAGGCCTAGTCAATATCATGTGACAGAAAGTCAATGCCTTAATTGCCTTGTTAATGCACTAGGACATTTGTAATACACTGCAACAGGGGAGCGTGTGTCAAACGTAAACAGTTTGTGTATTGGGTATGAATGACACACTACATGACCAAAAGTATGTGGGCACCTGCTCGTCGAACAACTTACTCTAAAATCACGGTCATTAATATGGAGTTCCCTTTTGGTGCTATATCAGCCTCCACTCTTCTGGGAAGGCATCCCACTAGATGTTGGGACATTGCTGCGGGGACTTGTTTCCATTTAGCCACAATAGCATTAGTGAGGTCAGGCACTGATGTTGGGCGAGTAGGTCTGGCTCACACTCGGTGTTCCAACTCATTCCAAAGATGTTCGTTGGGGTTGAGGTCAGGGCTCTGTGTAGGTCAGTCAAATTCTTCCACACCGATCATGACAAACCATTTTTTGTATGGACCCCTGTGCACGGGGGCATTGTCATGCTGAAAGAGGAAAGGGTATGTGGAACCACAGAATCGTCTAGAAAGTCTGTGTATGCTGTAGCGTTAACATTTCCCTTTACTGCAACTAAGCGGCCAAGCCCGAAACATGAAAAACAGCCCCAGACCATTATTCCTGCTCCACCAAACTTTACAGTTGGCACTATGGTAGTGTTCTCCTGGCATCTGCCAAACCCAGATTTGTCCGTTGGACTGCCAGATGGTGAAGTGTGATTCATCAATCCATAGAACTCGTTTCCCCTGCTCCAGAGTCCAAATACGGCGAGCTGTACACCACTCCAGCAGACGCTTGGCTGCGACTTGGCTGCTCGGCCATGAAAACCCATGTCATGGAGCTCCCAATTAACTCTTCTTATGCCGACGTTGCTTCCAGAGGCAGTTTGGAACTCTGTAATGAGTGTTGCAACAGAGGAGAGACGATTTTTACACGCTACGGGCTTCAACACTCGCTACGCGCTTCAACACTCGACGGTCCCGTTCTGTGAGTTTGTGACGCCTACCACTTCGCGACTGAACCGTTGTTGCTCCTAAACGGTTCCACTTCACAATAACAGCACTTGTGGACAAGTGGCATCCTATGACGGTGCCATGTTGAAAGTCACGGAGCTCTTCAGTAAGGCCATTCTACTGCGAATGTTTGTCTATGGAGATTGCATGGCGGTGTGCTTGATTTTATACAGCTGTGGCTGAAATAGCCTAATTCACTAATTTGAAGGGTTGTCCACATACTTTTGTATATATAGTGTATTTTCTTAGTACGAATGGTATTTTACTCAAGTGTAAGCAGTCTAGCTACAATAATGTATGGCTGAGGTAGTGAGGAACACAAACATGTCTCTTTACAAATTGTGTAAGTCTATAGACATTTTAATATCACAGTTAATACGACAAATTTAGGTCGAGGGAAACAAAAGCAACCTCCCATCACGCATTGAACTGGTAAACCTCAGGTTCCAGGTTCCCAGAAAATGATTCTATATATTATGAGCTAGGGAACCACAGTACACACACACAAAACAGAGAGCCCTCCCGAGCACTGTTCCCATGTTAGGTTGTTAGGTGAGACGGGGGTCTTTCTCCCCCATCATGGGAATGTGTCTTGGCTTCATTTCCACACAAACCCCATCCTCACAGGGTAGGTTAAGTATAGACAATGGACGGCGCTAATTGTTATCACTGAACACTAGAGCTGTAGAATTCTCCCCCCTTCTCTCTCTCCCCCCCCCTCTCTCTCTCTCCCTCTCTGTGTTTGCAGGCTAGGGCAACCTTTTGTAGCCTGGCTGTCAGGTAGCGTCAGCCTGCTCAGTCATATCTCTGGAGAGCACGCGCACACATACTGTACAGCCTCGAGACAGCTAGCGCATCACTGGACAGCCAGGCTGCTACAGAACACAATAGGCTCCTTTGTGGGTTGTCGTCTGGGCATTAGAGTAGTGTGTGTACGTGTGGGGGGAGTTGGGGAATCATTAAAAACAGAGAGAAAGAGAAGAATGATGATGATGCAAATCGCACATGGGATGGGAACCCACCACTACCCTCCCGTCCATTCTCTCTCTCTTTAGCTCTCCCTCTTCTCTCTCTTTCCCTCCCAAGTCATGGAGTCTCATCAGCCCCGCCAAGCCCATTCCACAGGACTCCTCACTCTCAAAACAATCTGTGAGATAACTTCCTGAAAAGCAATCAACCTCCCATTTCCTCTTTCACTTCCCTATCCCTCATTTGTCTTCTTTTCTCACTACACTGGCCCCTGCTTCCTAATGTAATCCATCTACCAGTCTCTCCTCCTCCCTTCTCTACCTCCCCATCTCCTCTCGCCACCTCCTCTCCGCTGCCTCCTCCTCCTCGTCGTCGTCCTCCCCTCCGCCACCTCCTCTCCGCCGCCTCCTCCTCGTCGTCGTCATCATCCTCCCCTCCGCCACCTCCTCCTCCTCCTCCTCTCTTCCCCTGCCTCCTCTTTCCTCTCTCGCTCTCCCTCCGTCTCGCCACCTCACGCTCCCTCCCTCCCTCCCTCAGTCAGTCAGTCTCGCCGCCTCTTTCCCTCCCTCCCTCAGTCTCTCCCTCCCTCCCTCCGTCTCTCTCCCTCCCTCACTCCCTCCCTCCGTCCGTCCGTCTTGCCGCCTCTCTCCCTCCCTCCACATCCTCCGTCTCTCTCCCTCCCTCACTCAGTCTCGCCGCATCGCTCGCTCCCTCTCTGTCTCTCTCCATCCCTCCCTCTGTCCGTCTGGCCGCCTCTCTCCCTCCCTCCCTCCACCTCGCCGCCTCTCTCCCTCCCTCCGTCTCGCCGCATCTCTCCCTCCGTCTCGCCCCTTCTCTCCATCCCTCCGTCTCGCCGCCTCCCTCCCTCACTCAGTCTCGCCGCCTTGCTCGCTCCCTCCCTCCCTCTCTCTCTCCCTCCCTCCGTCCGTCCGCCTCTCTCCCTCCCTCCCTCCACCTCGCCGCCGCTCTCCCTTCCTCCCTCCACCTCGCCGCCTCTCTCCCTTCCTCCCTCCACCTCGCCGCCTCTCTCCCTCCCTCCCTCCACCTCGCCGTCTCTCTCCCTCCCTCCTTCCACCTCACCGCCTCTCTCCCTTCCTCCGTCCGTCTGGCCGCCTCTCTCCCTCCCTCCGTCCGTCTGGCCGCCTCTCTCCCTCCTTCCTCCCTCCACCTCCCCGTCTCTCTCCCTCCCTCCCTCCACCTCACCGCCTCTCTCCCTTCTTCCGTCCGTCTGGCCGCCTCTCTCCCTCCCTCCGTCCGTCTGGCTGCCTCACTCCCTTCCTCCGTCTCGCCGCCTCTCTCCCTCCCTCAGTCTCGCCGCCTCTCCATCCCTCCGTCTCGCCGCCTCTCTCCCTTCCTCCGTCTCGCCGCCTCTCTCCCTTCCTCCGTCTCGCCGCTTCTCTCCCTTCCTCCGTCTCGCCGCCTCTCCCTCCCTCCGTCTCGCCGCCTCTCTCCCTCCCTCCGTCCGTCTCTCTCCTCCTCCTCCGTCCGTCTCGCCGCCTCTCTCCCCCTCCTCCCTCCCCCGCCTCTCTCCCGCTCTTCCTCCCTCCCTCAGTCTCGCCGCCTCTCTCACTCCCTCCCTCCCTCCCGCCGCCTCTCCGTCTCGCCCCCGCTCTTCCTCCCTCCCTCAGTCTCGCCGCCGCCTCTCTCACTCCCTCCCTCCCTCCCTCTCACCGCCTCGCTCCCGCTCTTCCTCCCTCCCTCTGTCCGTCTCTCTCCCTCCTTCCCTCTGTCCGTCTCTCTCTGCTATCTAATTAGCTGCTATCTAATTAGCACGTCATTAAGACCAATTGGCGTTCCAGGGTCACGGCATGGACGCACACCCTCTCCTCTCCGTGTGACAGACAGGTCTCCTTCCTAAAACCCTATCAACGTCCCCACATCCCCCAGAACAAATGACGCCATACTTTCACTTTTGATACTTAAGTATAATTTAAAAACCACACACTGACCTTCACTCGAGTAGTGTTTTACTGGGCGACTTTCACTTGAGTCCTTTTCAGATCTAGCATTAACATCTTTACTTCTACACAAGTATCAAAATTGGGTACTTTTTTTCCACCTTCGTTATGGGGTACAGTTAAAATCTTGAGCTCCGAGCTCCAACAATGCAGGTCAATGTTGAAAGAAGAACAATACTCGTAACAACAAAGAGTAGAAATCCACTGAACAAAAATATAAAACGCATCATGGAACAAGTTCAAAGACTAAGAGTTCATATAAGGAAATCAGTCAATTAAAATATATACATTAGGTTCTGATCTATGGATTTCACATGACTGGGAATACAGATATGCATCTGTTGGTCACAGACGCCTTGAAACAAAAGTGTATCAGAAAACCGGTCAGTATCTGGTCTGACCACCATTTGCCTCATGCAGCATGACACATCTCCTTCACATAGAGTTGATCAGGCTGTTGATTGTGGTCTGTGGAATGTTGTCCCACTCCTCTTCAATGGCTGTGTGAAGTTGCTGGATATTGGAAGGAAGTGGAACACGCTGTCGTACACGTCGATCCAGCGCATCCCAAACATCCTCAACGGGTGACATGTCTGGTGAGTATTCAGGTCATGGAAGAACTGGGACATTTTCAGCTTCCAGGAATTGTGTTCAGATCCTTGAGACATGGGGCCGTGAATTATCATAATGAAATGTGAGGTGCTGGAGGCGGATGAATGGCACGACGATGAGCCTCAGGATCTCATCACAGTATCTGTGCTTTCAAAGTGCCATTGATAAAATGCAAGTGTGTTCATTGCCTGAAGATTATGCCTGCCCATACCATAAACCCACCACTACCACCACCACCACCACCATGGGGCTCTTTACAACGCTGACATCAGCAAACCCCTCGCCCACCCAACGCCATACAAGAGGTCTGCTTCGACATATGTCAAAATCATTGTCATGTGCCAACTATGTAAAAAATAACAAATACAAAAATTGCAGCCTGCAGGTAGAAACATTTCCCGATAAAAATAAATATAAATAAATGTCTATAACCAACTTGAAACATTGGGCCTGGCCCGAAGCGCCTTGCAACATTGTATAAAACCTTTTGGGCACTCAGAGATTCCAACAACAGTGAGCTCGGGCAGACACAGCTGTAGGCTATTTGCACAAGCTATGAGAGGTAATCAGGTAGGCCTATTCCCACGGGATCAGAGCATGACATTTCTCCCTTTCACGCCGAGTGGTTCTCGAAAGGGAGAGAGCTGGAAAGATGTTTAAAATACGCGGAGGAACTATTGTCATGCTCAATGGATGCTCAATGGATGTCAAAACAGACTTTGTTTGCTTGCTGTTTGAGGTGAAGAAAAACATTCCTTTGAGAAGCTCCACAGCTCATGAATGGTGGAAATACTAATGGCATCCCAAAATGGGCACATTTCCAGGTCTACATTTGCATGCTGGCCAGGTAGCCTATAGGCCTACTTCTACGCGTAATCAGGTGCGCGTCCTTACTCAACATAGAGAGGAGAGCTCCAAACAAAATACATGGACTCAATTGAAAATAAATGTGTAAACGGAATGAAATAAACCAAAACTGTTTTTAATTAACATTTCATTTTAAACTAGGCAAGTCAGTTAAGAACAAGTTCTTATTTACAATGACGGCCTACCACAGCCAAACCTGGGCGACGCTTGGCCAATTGTGTGCCGCCCTATTGGACTCCCAATCACGGCCTGTTGCGATACAGCCTGGAAACGAACCAGGGTCTGTAGTGACGCCTCTAGAACTGAGATGCAGTGCCTTAGACCACTGCGGCACTCGGGAGCCCCTACTTTTACAAGTGGAGCATAGGTTGTGCGCTCTGAAAACGTGTCCACCCCGACAATGAGAACTGTAAAAGACTGGAACAATATATTGAATGCATTAACAGACATTACCATAACCAAACAAACATTTTAGATTAGATATTATATGAATTAGTTACTGGTGATGTACAGTACCTTCGGAAAGTATTCAGACCCCTTTCCTTTTTTTCCAGTGGCAGCGACTGGGAGACTAGTCAGGATCAAGGGAAAGATGAGCAGAGCAAAGTACAGAGAGATCCGTGATGAAAACCTGCTCCAGAGCGCTCAGGACAAGACGGGGACAGGGAAATCAGCGGTGGCTATTCAGCAGCCTGATTGTCTGGGGGGTAGAAGCTCTTGGCCAGTCTTCCAGTTTTTTGCCATGATGCGCCTGTACTGTGGTGATAGAAGCGGGGAGAACAGGCCGTGCCTCGGGGTGTCTGCGATCCCTGATGATCTTCTGTAGAGCCTTGCGGTCCGTGGCGGTGGGGTTGGCGTACCGCTCTGTGACGCAGCTCAACAGTACGCTCTAAATGGCGCTCCTAGAACACGGAGGGCCCTCTGGGACGAGCCACTTTCCTTCAGCATCCTGAGGTTGAAGAGTCGCTGTCGTGCCTTCTTCACCACGGTGTCGGTGTGGTTTGACCACTTCAACATTCGATAGAGAGACATTGCAGGATGGTAGTATACTGTACAACAGAGTCAAATATGAACTAGCATCCCCCCAATCACCATCCTCTCCTCCCATTAGGTTATCTGGGCTCCTTCAGAGTTCCAATTAAAGGCTTGCCCTCTCAACGAAGGGGTCACTGTGCACAGGGCAGAGAGAAGATCGCTGGAGACTCATCTCATGGAGCAGAGCTGGCTCAAGCCAACGACCAAGGTCCTGTGGGAAACACAGGATCTAGCATTAACTAGTCCATCGGGAGGGATATTCTTCTGAGATGAGCATACACCACAAAACTGGATCAGATATCCCTCCAGCTAGTTATTCCAGAACACGGTCACTGGTACAGCCCGTCGAGCATACAGTGTGATGGTGCCAACTGGGGGAAATGCCTTCATGGACTCGTGGCCATGAGTCTTACACAGCACAGTGAGAGATGGAAGGAAATGGCCTGGCGTCAAGGCGTGCAGTGATGAACCCTGGTCTTTACTTAGAGCCGGACTGTAGCGCAGCGTGAAAAGGGCCTCCTTTCTTACAGCACAGGCTTTCAGTGTGTCAGAGACTCTAAAGGGGGTGGCTGGCCTCGGATGAACGTTGCCGACACTCCTCTTACAGCCGTCTGGATATCAATTCTCTCATTTACTAAATGATCAGTGGAGTAGGGAGGCGGCCATTTACGTTAATGTTTATTCATAATGTCTGGCGCTTTTAATAGCAGAAGTGATCATCATTATCACCCTCAGCAATTAAAACAGATGGGATCTCCTCAGTGCTTAGCAGTTAGCATCCACTAACACACTGACGGCTATGGATAACTAGCTCTGTAGCCTGCTACTGTTAGCATCCGCTAAAACACTGACCGAGTCGGGAAGACTAGCTAGCTTGTTACTGCTTTCCTCCCTGTGTAATACTGAACACTTGCGTACTGTAGGCTTCTGACTCATGTGGAGCTGCTTTCATAGGCTCTCTGCGGGTGGATGTGGTGAGCTCCCCTTGTTAGGTATCAGTCGGTTGCCTTGTAGACCATAAAACTTCTTCTGAGCAGCAAGGCGGATAGATGTGTGTATGAGTCTTCTTCGTGATTTATTCCTTGCCCAGAGTCAGTGCTCATTTGGGGGGGGATGTGAGTATTGCTTGATGACTAGAGCTCTTAGCTTTTTACATTAAACAAGGACGGGTCACATGGAGGAGGAAATACAAACAAGATGATGTTGTTTGTGAGGAGAGTTAAGGCGGAGTTCATGAAAGTCCTTTTGTCGGTTTGAATCCCATACGTGGCTTTGAGCGAGACGCCGAGACCCTTCACAAAAAGTTGAAAAAGGTTGTGTGGGATCTCAGCATGTTGCTCTACTGTCTGTCTGTCTGGTCTTTTTGTGTGTGTAACACGTCTAATCTGGAGAATGAGGCGCCCCAGTGAACACTCGTTCATCAACGAGGCGTGTGCTATCAGGGCTTGAAGACCCATATACAATTGTTTGTTGTTGTCATATCCCCAAAAATATATAAATGAACTTACCACAACACATTTCAATAGAAAGTTACCAAAAAATAGACAAGATGGTGAAACCATGGAGAGGTAAATACTTGTCTATTTATGAAACAAAATTACACTGATGAACTCTTTAATCATATCACAACTAATTTCTGGTGCTGCCTACTCCAGACGACTCATTTTTCAAATCATATGAGCAAAAAAATATTTAACTTAATTTGGAACACTAAGCCAGACAAAATGAAATACGCCTATAAATGAACATGAGTTTGGGTGGCTGAAATGATTAAATATTAACGCATTAATCCGCTCACTAAAAGCTTCACTCATACAAAAGTTCTACTTAAACCAGAACTGGTTCTCCAGTACATAACTAAGAAAGGCTCATCCGTTGTTTAAAAAAAAATTGCCTTTTTGCGTTTATACGGATCACAACTTCTAATTTTTGGGCTAATTGAAAATGAAACCTCGTTCAAAGTATCTTAACCAAGCCGTACAACCTTGTTACAATTTCATCCTCCTGAAAAGACAGTACAAATATTACAACAAATATTGTGGTTAAAGATACTTTGGGATTTTGGAAATGACTTTTATTGAGCTCCTGGATACCATGTTTATGTCTCCGTGTCCAGTATGAAGGAAGTTGGAGGCAGTTTTGTGAGCCAATGCTAACTAGCGTTAGCGCAATGACTGGAAGTCTACGGGTATCTGCTAGTATTCAGATAACTCTGGGGAAATAGAGTCTCATTGCCAAAATCCTGAAATATCTCTTTAAACTCAAATACACTTGATTAATAAAACATTTACTGGTAAACAAAATGTCTACATATACAGTTGAAGTCGCACGTTTACATACATTTAGGTTGGAGTCATTAAAACTCATTTTTCAACCACTCCACAAATGTATTGTTATTGTTAACGAACTATAGTTTTGGCAAGTCAGTTATGAATTAATTATTTATAGACAGAATATTTCACTGTATCACAATTCCAGTGGGTAAGAAGGTTACATACACTAAGTTGACTGTGCCTTTAAACAGCTTGGAAAATTCCAGAAAATTATGTCATGGCTTTAGAAGCTTCTGATAGGCTGACATCATTTGAGTCAATTGGAGGTGTACCTGTGGATGTATTTCAAGGCCTCCCTTCAAACTCAGTGCCTCTTTGCTTGACATCATGGGAAAATCAAAAGAAATCAGCCAAGGTACCACGTTCATCTGTACAAACAATAGTACGCAAGTATATACACCATGGGACCACACAGCTGTCATACCGCTCAGGAAGGAGACGCGTTCGGTCTCCTAGAGATGAACGTACCTTGGTGTGAAAAGTGCAAATCCATCCCAGAACAACAGCAAATGACCTTGTGAAGATGCTGGAGGAAACAGGTACAAAAGTATCTATATCCACAGTAAAACGAGTCCTATATCAACATAACCTGAAAGGCCGCTCAGCAAGGAAGAAGCCACTGCTCCAAAACCACCATAAAAAAGCCAGACTACAGTTTGTAACTGCACATGGAGACAGAGATCGTACTTTTGGGAGAAATGTCCTCTGGTCCGATGAAACAAAAATATAACTGTTTGGCCATAATGACCATCGTTATGTTTGGAGGAAAAAGGGGGAGGCTTGCAAGCCAAAGAACACCATCCTAACAGTGAAGCACAAGGATGGCAGCATCATGTTGTGGGGGTGCTTTGCTGCAGGAGGGACTGGTGCACTTCACAAATATATGGCTTCATGAGGATGGAAAGTTATGTGGATATATTGAAGCAACATCTCAAGACATCAGTCAGCAAGTTAAAGCTTGGTCGCAAATGAGTCTTACAAATGGACAATGACCCCAAGCATACTACCAAAGTTGTGGCAAAATGGCTTAAGGACAACAAAGTCAAGGTACTGTAGTGGCCATCACAAAGTCCTGACCTCAATCCTATAGAAAATTTGTGGGCAGAACTGAAAAAGCTTGTGCGAGCAAGGAGGCCTACAAACCTGACTCAGTTACACCAACTCTGTCAGGAGGAATGGGCCAAAATTCACCCAACTTATTGTGAGAAGCTTGTGGAAGGCTACCTGAAATGTTTGACCCAAGTTAAACAATTTAAAGGCAATGCTACCAAATACCAATTGAGTGTATGTAAACTTCTGACCCACTGGGAATATGATGAAAGAACTCCACTCTTCTGGGAAGGTTTCCCACTAGATGTTGGAACATTGCTGGGTGGACTTCCATTCAGCCATAAGAGCATTAGTGTGGTTGGGCCCTGAAGTTGGGCGATTAGACCTAGCTCGCATTCATCCTGTGTTCGATGGGGTTGAGATCAGGGTTCTGTCCAGGCAGTCAAGTTCTTCCACACCGAACTCAACAAACCCTTTCTGTATGGATCTCGGTTTTTCCATAGGGGCATTGTGTACCACAGTGTCTCCTGACCCCCTCCTGTCTCAGCCTCCAGTATTTATGCTGCAGTAGTTTGTGTCGGGGGGCTAGGGTCAGTTTGTTATATCTGGAGTACTTCTCCTGTCTTATCCAGTGTCCTGTGTGAGTTGCCACTATGCATTGGGGCAGGTAGTGTTATCTTGGCATCCGCCAAACCCAGATTCGTCCTTCGGATTGGCAGATGGTGAAGCGTGATTGATCACTCCAGAGAATACGTTACCAGAGCCCAATGGTGGCAACTTTACACCACTCCAGCTGACGCTTGGCATTGCGCATGGTGATCTTAGGCTTGTGTGCGCCTGCTCGGCCAAGGAAACCCATTTCATGAAGCTCCTGACGAACAGTTCTAGTGCTGACGTTGCTTCCAGAGGCCGTTTGGAACTCGGTAGTGAGTGTTGCAACCAAGGACAGATGATTTTCACGCACTACACCACTCAGCGGTCCCATTCTGTGAGCTTGTGTGGCCTTCCACTTTGTGGCTGAGCCATTGTTACTCCTAGACCTTTCCACTTCACAATAACAATGCTTACAGTTGACCGGGGCAGCTCTAGCAGGGCAGACATTTGTTGAACTGACTTGTTGGTTGGCATCCTATGACCGTGAAAGTCACTGAGCTCTTCAGTGAGGCTATGGAGATTACATGGTTGTGTGCTGGATTTCATACACCGGTCAGCAACGGGGGTGTGGCTGAAATGGCCCAATCCACTCATTTGAAGGGGTGTCCAGATCTACTGTGTCCCGCAGCTATCAAAAATATGTGGGAATGTTTGCTTAATTCAAAGTTACAACCAACTGCTTGCAGCATTGCCGTAGAAATGGAGGAGGCAAGTGAAAGGGGGAGAAGGTGGCAGTGTTCCCCCTATATTCATGGAGGGGGGAGAGAAAGAGTGTGGCTCAGAGATGAAGGGGTGGAAAAGACAAGTTCTTCACGTAGATACATGGGCTAAGGTTTCTTTCATTTGCTTCAACAACGGACCTATGACTTGACAGTTTTATCTTTTATTTTATAAAAGCATTGAGCTCTTGAAAACATCTAAGATAACTAAAAGGACACCATATCCCATTTCTCACTATCTCAGGTCCCATTGAACCGGTCGATGGAATCTGAAGAACACATGAAGGCGTTGGAAATGCCGCCCCCCTCCCTCCTAAGTGTTAGTCCCCCAGTCCCCTCACAGAGACAGGACTCTCAGGTGTTAGTCTCCCAGTCCCCTCTCTTACACACACAGAGACAGGACTCTCAGGTGTTAGTCCCCCAGTCCCCTCTCTTTCACACACAGAGACAGGACTCTCAGGTGTTAGTCCCCCAGTCCCCTCTCTTTCACACACAGACACAGGACTCTCAGGTGTTAGTCTCCCAGTCCCCTCTCTTACACACACAGAGACAGGACTCTCAGGTGTTAGTCTCCCAGTCCCCTCTCTTCCACACACAGAGACAGGATTCTCAGGTGTTAGTCCCCCAGTCCCCTCTCTTCCACACACAGAGACAGGATTCTCAGGTGTTAGTCTCCCAGTCCCCTCTCTTACACACACAGACAGGATTCTCAGGTGTTAGTCCCCCAGTCTCCTCTCTTCTACACACAGAGACAGGACTCTCAGGTGTTAGTCCCCCAGTCCCCTCTCTTTCACACACAGAGACAGGACTCTCAGGTGTTAGTCCCCCAGTCCCCTCTCTTCCACACACAGAGACAGGATTCTCAGGTGTTAGTCTCCCAGTCCCCTCTCTTCCACACACAGAGACAGGATTCTCAGATCTAGCAGGGCAAGAGAAGTGCACTGTGCTCTTAGCCTCAACTTCAGCTGTCACTGACAATATTATCACCGATGCATCAGGAGAGGAGAAACATGGAGACTCAAGAACACAAGAGAGGTGTATGTGTGTGTGCCACTGTCTCACACAAGGCAGAGAGGGGACATCCCATTGTCATGATGTACATATAAAAAAAACATACAATGCTATAGCATTTCAAATGTAAACGATTTCATCATATGAGACATGCTGCACCTACAGATGAGCACTGTGTGTAAAGAGATACAGGAGCCGTGTTCCACTTACTGCCTCCAGCCCCGAGTAAGAGGCACCCGTGTGGATACGGTGTGACAGGGTGGAGAACGCATCCTCGTGGGATGCGGAGCCACGGGAGCTGCCTCGATGTGGGTCTCTTGTCGTGTCGACCTCGTACTGCCAGGATGCATGACTCATGCGACTCCCTTAAATGCCAACGCACTGCCTGAGCACGCACACACATCTTTATTGTCGTGTGAGTCTCCTGTAGGCAGGGTAAGGGCCTGAGCACGCACACACGTCTTTATTGTCGTGTGAGTCTCCTGTAGGCAGGGTAAGGGCCTGTGCACTTGTGTGTTTGTGGGAGAGATACAGTGTGTCCAGGTCTGGGTGCATGACTGTGGATCTGTGTTTGTACGGGGTCGTAAAATATAATTGTATTTGTCACATGCTTCGTAGACAACAATTATAGACTAACAGCGAAACACTTACTGACGGGTTATTTACCAACCATACAGAGTTCAAGATGATAAGAGAAAACACAAAGAATGAGTCAAATTAACAGGGAGTAGAAAATAACAAGGAGTACCAGTCAATGTGCAGGGGTACCAGGTCATTGAAGTAGCTATTATTATTATGATTATATCTTTTTTTTTTTTTACTTAAACTTTATTTAACTCGGCAAGTCAGTTAAGAACAAATTCTTATTTACAATGGCGGCCTAGGAACAGTGGGTTAACTGCCTTGTTCAGGGGGGCAGAACGACATATTTTTACCTTGTCAGCTCGGGGATTCGATCTAGCAACCTTTCGGTTACTAGTCCCAACGCTCTAACCACTAGGCTACCTGCCGTCCAATAGCCCCTAAAGCCATGCACAATACAGTAGGTAGGGCTCGTGACTAGGCAACGAGATAGATAATAAACAGTAGCAGCAGCGTATGTGTGTGGCGTCAGTATGCATGTGTGTGCGTTGGGGTGTCAGTGTAAGTATGCGCGAGTGTGTGGGCAAGAGAGTTAGTGCCAAGAAGGGTCAAATACAGGTAGTCCAGGTAGGAGAAAAGGGGGAGAAAAGGGGGTAAAATAAAATAAATATATATTTTTTTAAACAGCTAATGTGGGAAACAAACATTATGTTGCCCGAGCTATAGTACACATTATTTTACAAACACCAGGACCAACGAGTTTGGTCAGATTCATTGAAAAAATGTTGCCATGGAAAAATAAATATCGCAATACTGGTATCGTCCCAGTCCTAACGTACAGGGCGGCTCAATAAGCTCAGCTGAACGGACAAGACCAGGAGAGGTCAGAGGTCAGGCAGATCAGGCATTCTGAGGAGACAAGTTCACAAAAACACATACAACAGCTTCAGAACTACTTTGCTGTCGATGTCGGTGCAGTTTGAGCCAGTCTGAAGAGCATCGCTTGTTATTCTCAGCAGAACAGATGTTTGATTTTAATCAATTTCACATGACTAGTGACGGACGGACGAGGCAGAAGGAGTGAATCCAAGCAGCGAGGAACGTCGGCGTGTTTGTGATCCTCTTGTGTTTTTTTACGATCAGCGCATTCACTCACCCCAGACAGTCGGCTAACACCCAATCTCCAGACGCACAGCCCAGTCTGGATTACAATCGCATGATGCTTAGAGAGGTGACGGACTACAGGCCATCTGTTAGGCCAGGATGAGATGAGGACCAGACAACAGCACCACAAAAACATCCTTCAGACACCGACATACAAGCTGAAAAATCCCTGTCATGTCATTTAACAAAAAAGGGGTCATCTCTCTCATCACCTGTCCACGTGGGAAAGCCTACATAGGATAAATGACAAGACAATTAAAACAACGCACAGCTGAACACCGCAGCGCAATCAGGTGCAAGAACACTGACTACCCAGTAGCAGCTCACTGTTGGGGCTAACCATCCTATCTCTTCCCTCAAAAAAAAGGTATCGAGTTACCCTACCAAGGAGAGGAGGCAACATTGAGACCTTACAACTACAGAGGGAGGCCTACTGGATAGCCCATCTAAAAAACACTGACCCCTAGTGGGCTGAATATTGACTGATCTCAGGCCCCTTCCATGAACACTTCAACCCAATGAAAATGCTTTGCCTACAGTTTGCAAGCTTACACCGCATATCACACTTCTCATAGTAATGCTCATTATGTGTTACTGTCGAACCACTAGGAGATATGAAATGAAATAGTGAAACATAGATGAAAGCACATTAAAAATGTAACAATAATGATTGTTGAATAACATGCCGTAATCCACTATATCGAATCACGTTGACACAAGACGTAAATAATTGCCTCGTGTATTCAACATCTCGACATGCGGTAAATATTGGTTTCATAGTTCCACTTACTATGACACACCCCTCACTGCGATTGGCTGCACTAATCGCACTATTTCTTTCTACATAGCCCGGTTCAAGCATTTACCATGTCACCCTGAAGAAGGCACCGTGTGCCCGAAACGTTGGTCGCTATGCCAACTAAATATCTGGGAGTGTAATTCAAGTGCGCAACTTTTTCCTCTGTTACCCAGCACCTCTACCAACCACTTTTGGGTGTCAACCTCTGCCTTTACTGAGCCAGTCTGAAGAGCATTGCCTGGTATTCACAAGAGAACAGGTTTACGATTTAATCAATCATCTCATGACTAGTGACGGAACGGACGAGGCAGAAGGAGTGAATCCAAGCAGCGAGGAACGTCGGCGTGTTTGTGATCCTCTTGTGTTTTTGTACGATCAGCGCATTCACTCATCCGAGACAGTCGGCTAACACCCAATCTCCAGACGCACAGCCCAGTCTGGATTACAATCGCATGATGCTTAGAGAGGTGACGGACTACAGGCCATCTGTTAGGCCAGGATGAGATGAGGACCAGGCCAGAACCATACTAAATCACAACTACAGTATATCATCAGTAAACCAGTCTATTTGGAGAAAGGTTGGTTTCCACCTGCCTGTGCAGTACTGTATGTGATTGGGTGGATGGAACTAAAGCCCACATTGACTAAGGTCTATGACTCTGTGTGAATGGTCAGGGGGCAGAGTCCACCCGGATCAGTATAAACCTTCAACGACACAGCCCGGCGCAGCCCACTCCCCTTGGCTTGGCCGGAGACATTGCTACGAGTATGATGTCATAGCTTGGTGGAATCGCGGATGCGTCCAGGGTCACGGTCAAGGGACTGATTAGCTCCATGTGTGATCTGATGGCCATGGATTTGAGGAGCTCCGAGTCCCCATCCCCATCCCCATGCCAACTCCCACACACATTACGGACTACATGGATGACATTATAATGGATGTTACACCCTACCACCCCTCCCAGCTATTGTCGGTCATAGAAACAGTTTGTGTAGACTACAATCTTTCCCAGAAGGCTTAAATTAGTGCCTGCCTGCTTCATTTCTGCCTGCTGATACACACGCATCGTTAGAAGGGATAGAGGGAGTTCTGTGAACCAGCAGTACACTGTGAAACACGAAGCCTGTGTGTGCGTAAGTACAGCCTTGTGTGTGTGTGTGCGCGCGTGTGTGAGAAAGATTCGGAGAAAAAGCACAGAGAAAGAGTGTGTGCGCGTGCATGCCTGTCTGCCTTGTGTGTATGTGCGGTCCGAGAGATTAGAGAGTCGGTGAGGGAGTAGTGCAGTCTTTTGTGTTCTCCTCAGCTCCTCACCCGGTCCTCAAAAGGTTCCTGTGGCAGCTGAAAGCAGCAGAAAGATGGGTCGTGACAGAACTGGGAGCAGCAGCCTGGAGCCGCTCCAAAGCTGCCTCCACTTCTTCTCCTAACAATATATTAAAGAATAAACAGCTCAGGCTAACGGGACAAAAAAAATATGAGAGGAGTCAGTGGTCTGGGCTCTGGAGAGAGAGGCTATGCATGAAGAATTACTAGCTGCTCTATACCAGTTCAAATGTATCTCGGTTGTCCCACAGTTTGACTTTTGAACTTTACACATTTGGTTCAATGATCTAATGCGAAAAACAAAATGGTGTAATCATTCCTTCTCAAGTCTCTCCTGGCAGGCGAGGAGAATGTATCAGGTTTCATTCCAGTGACTTGAATCATTGACTGGAGCACAGAAAACCAGGGAGAAGAATAGGAACCATTTGGATGACAATTCTGTATTTAATTAGGTGTGAGGGAACTGTGGGGAAATTCAACCAGCCTCTACAACACAATCCCCTTCTCCTGAAAATATCACCCGAACCGGATTAGCACTGGGAGAAAGCTACAGGAATGACTCGGCTCAGACCGCCAGAGAGACAGGAGGAGGAGGAGGTAATGAGAGAGGGAGAAGGGGTAGAGAGGGATCGAGAGGGGGAGAGGGAGGGAAAGAGATGGAGGTAGATAGAGACCAATGCTTTTTTTCCCTCAGGAAGGCTGCGGAAGAGGATAACACCACCTGTGGAGGCCATTTGTTAAACTAGGAGCCTCTTCACACTTACTAACCACTTCCGTAAAAACACTGTCGGCTACACATATTACTCAAACGTAGACTTGCATACTTGCTACATCTCGACAGCTACCTCCAAAGGTAGAGCACAACAATCGCCCGACAGTTGCTCCCCCTTGGAGCAGGGCAGTGTGAACAGAATTGTCTCGTTGAGCCAACACTCTTACAGTATAAATGGTAATAGCAGCACAACGTTTTTGATGTAGACATTTTCCAAATATTTGAGACTTGTTTTACTGTGTTTTTAACAGACGGGTTACATTTTGAAATTGTCGCAGCAGCTGCACTGAGCCACGTAAAACCAATACCCCCCCCCCCCACACACACACCACCACCACCACCACCACCACCAGAAACATACAAATTGGACATGTTGCTTCATTTGTAACATTGTGTGGTGATTTAGGAGGTGGCACCACAGGTATCAGAGTGATGGGAGGGGAATTGTTTTCCTGGGGCCCAGAGTCTTTCCTGATCTGGTAGTATGCTAACCTAACCAACTCCGGACCCTAGTTGTAGCGTATGACATGGTATTAAAAATCAGCTGTTATATGGGCTACCATGTGGTTTATTAAAAATAAAAAAATCCTGGAAAAACTCCTGGCCTCAGGAAGGATTAAATCATTAAAACCCTTTACACAGACAAGAGGCATCACCTGCAGATTGGACAAACAAAAACAAAACAGTGCGGAGCTGGCTGTATGCAGTGCTGCATCGTGGAGGCCTTCGTATCTAAATGAAAAACTCTCTCATACATTATGTCATCACTACTGTGTTGATTGAGGAATCCCACACCTTTGGATTGACACAATTTGCTTTTAACATATTGATAAAAATGTAGCCTGGTTTTTACTGTACTTTTATTATTTGCGTGAGAGGGTTAATCGCTCATTTTTGATAGGATAACGTTACTTAACGACATGCTGTTATAGCAACTCTGTGCTTTTGTTGCATTATTCAAGAGTGTAATGTGTTTGAGAAGAAATGTTTGTGCTTACTGTCGTCTCGCAATTAATATTAATGGTCAACTTGAGCTGCGGACCAAGAATATCGCGTTGCCAGCCACAACGAAAAGTCCGGCAAGGATGTAATATGAATCGAAAAGTAGAATTCTCTTTCGCCACTCTGCTCCACAGACTCTACTTCTAAACTATATAGACAAAAGTATGTGGACACCCCTTCAAATGAGTGGATTCGGCTAATTCAGCCACACCCGTTGCTGACAGTTGTATAAAATCTAGCACACAGCCATGCAATCTCCATAGACAAACATTGGCAGTAAAATGGCCATATTGAAGAGCTCAGTGACCTTGAAATGGCACTGTCATAGGATGCCAAATTTCCAACAAGTCAGTTTGTCAGATTTCTGCCGTCCTATAGCTTCCCCGGCCAACTGTAAGTTCTGTTATTGTGAAGTGGAAACGTCTAGGAGCAACAAAGGCTCAGCTGCAAAGTGGTAGGCCACAGAATGGCACAGCAGAGTGCTGAAGCGTGTAAAAATCGTTTCGTCCTTGGTTGCAACACTCACTACCAAGTTCCAAACTGCCTCTGGACGCAATGTCAGAACAAGAACTGTTCATCAGGAGCTTCATGAAATGGGTTTCCATGGCCGAGCAGACGCACTCAAGCCTAAGATCACCATGCGCAACGCCAAGCGTCGGCTGGAGTGGTGTAAAGCTCGCCGCCATTGGACTCTGCAGAAGTAGAAACACATTCTCTGGATTGATGAATCACTATTCACCATCTGGCAGTCCGAAGGACGAATCTGGGTTTGGCGTATGCCAGGAGAACACTGCCTGTTCTAATGCGTAGTGCCAACTGTAAAGTTTGGTGGAGGAGGAATAATGGTCTGGAGCTGTTTCTCATGGTTCAGGCTAAGCCCCTTAGTTCCAGAGAAATCTTAATGCTGCAGCATACAATGCCATTCTAATTCTGTGCTTCCAACTTTGTGGCAACAGTTTTGGGGAATGCCCTTTCCCGTTTCAGCATGACAATGCCCCCGTGCACAAAGCGAGATCCATACAGAAATGGTTTGTTGAAATCGCTGTGGAAGAACTTGACTGGCCTGCACATCGCCCCAACCTCAACCCCATCTAACACCTTGAAGATGAGATGGAACGCCGACTACGAGCCAGTCGTAATTGCCCGACATCAGTGACCGACCTCCCTAATGCGCGTGGCTGAATGGAAGCAAGTCCTCGCAGCAATATTCCAACATCTAGAGGAAAGCCTTCCTAGAAGAGTGGAGGATGTTACAGCAGCAAAGAGGGGAGCAACTCTATAATGCCCATGATTTTGGAATGAGATGCTCGACGAGCAGGTGTCCACATACTCTTGGTCATGTCGTGTATCTTGTAGTGGGAGTAGGACCTAGAGGTGGAGAGGGGGCAGGAGGGAAAGAGCCTCACTGTATTACTATCCAGAGTTCAGTATCACATTAAACATAGTCCCATTGAGAATTGTGAAACCTTGATAGAAATGAATAACAAAATTATTCAGAGACTGTCGAACGGGGCTAAACATCAGGGAAACCACCTGGGGCCAGCAGTATCATCATCTCCCATGGTAACTAACTGCAATGCAGTGCATGCCCTCTGTCGGGAGGCCAGGTAGGCAGGTGTTTTAGAGTCATTACAGAGGCTGAGACAATCAGTGTGTTCGCGCTTCGCAACCCCCCGATTTTAAATTACAATACCAGATGAATACTAATCAACATGCAGGTGGTCGCTCTGATGAGCTGTGCTAGAACAGCCAGCATGTATAATGGCATACGTTTCTGTTACGTTCTACAATACGTTTGCTTGATCTGGGGCAGGGGAGCCGGTGAGATGGTGGAAAGGCAGCGTGGGTGGAATAGGCAAAGTCCCAGAAATCATCTGGAAAGAGAGCTAAGGGTCTATTTTCGTTGACAAGATTTTTTTTAGAGATCCGTGAGAGATCTTGATTCGAGAGACATTACTGTAATGTAAACGTGCACATTTCTCACTAAACACTAACAGCAGAGCAATGTTTTTGAAACTGCTTTAATGTAGGCATTTTCATTATATATCAGACATGTTTTTATTGAGTTTTCACCTGAAATTGCAGTAACAGCCGGTTACATTCTGAAACCATATCTTTAAGGGTGTTTCTTCCCCATTGGCTGCTCTGAGCCACCCTCCAGGCAAGAAGCATGCAACAAGGAGATAATCAACTCACCAGGGGAATTAACATTTTCAGATGCAATTTTGCATTTAGTTCATATAATGACTTCCATGATACTGATCAAATTAAGCCTGGTTTGTTCTAAGGTAACTATGCTGTAACTGTACTTTTAAATTCGTGTGAGACGGGAAAGCGTTCATGTTTGATATGTTAATGTTACCAGCATACAGTGCGGCAAAAATGATTGTCAGCCACCAATTGTGCAAGTTCTCCCACTTAAAAAGATGAGAGAGGCCTGTAATTTTCATCTTAGGTACACTTCAACTGTGACAGACAAAATGAGGGAAAAAAAATCCAGAAAATCACATTGCAGGATTTTTTAATGAATTTATTTGCAAATTATGGTGGAAAATAAGTATTTGGTCAATAACAAAAGTTCATCTTAATACTTTGTTTATATACCCTTTGCTGGCAATGACAGAGGTCAAACGTTTTCTGTAAGTCTTCACAAGGTTTTCACACACTGTTGCTGGTATTTTGGCCCATTCCTCCATGCAGATCTCCTCTAGAACAGTGATGTTTTGGGGCTGTTGCTGGGCAACACAGACTTTCAACTCCCTCCAAAGATTTTCTATGGGGTTGAGATCTGGAGACTGGCTAGGCCACTCTAGGACCTTGAAATGCTTCTTGCGAAGCCACTCCTTCGTTGCCCGGGCGGTGTGTTTGGGATCATTGTCATGCTGAAAGACCCAGCCACGTTTCATCTTCAATGCCCTTGCTGATGGAAGGAGGTTTTCACTCAAAATCTCACGATACATGGCCCCATTCATTCTTTCCTTTACACGGATCAGTCGTCCTGGTCCCTTTGCAGAAAAACAGCCCCAAAGCATGATGTTTCCATCCCTATGCTTCACAGTAGGTATGGTGTTCTTTGGATGCAACTCAGCATTCTTTGTCCTCCAAACACGACGAGTTGAGTTTTTACCACAAAGTTATATTTTGGTTTCATCTGACTGTATGACATTCTCCCAATCTTCTTCTGGATCATCCAAATGCTCTCTAGTAAACTTCAGACGGGCCTGGCCATGTACTGGCTTAAGCAGGGGGACACGTCTGGCACTGCAGGATTTGAGTCCCTGGCAGCGTAGTGTGTTACTGATGGTAGGCTTTGTTACTTTGGTCCCAGCTCTCTGTAGGTTATTCACTAGGTTCCCCCGTGTGGTTCTGGGATTTTTGCTCACCTTTCTTGTGATCATTTTGACCCCACCGGGTGAGATCTTGCGTGGAGCCCCAGATCGAGGGAGATTATCAGTGGTCTTGTATGTCTTCCATTTCCTAATAATTGCTCCCACAGTTGATTTCTTCAAACCAAGCTGCTTACCTATTGCAGATTCAGTCTTCCCAGCCTGGTGCAGGTCTACAATTTTGTTTCTGGTGTCCTTTGACAGCTCTTTGGTCTTGGCCATAGTGGAGTTTGGAGTGTGACTGTTTGAGGTTGTGAACAGGTGTCTTTTATACTCATAACAAGTTCAAACAGGTGCCATTAATACAGGTAACGAGTGGAGGACAGAGGAGCCTCTTAAAGAAGAAGTTACAGGTCTGTGAGAGCCAGAAATCTTGCTTGTTGGTAGGTGACCAAATACTCATTTTCCACCATAATTTGCAAATAAATTCATTAAAAATCCTACAATGTGATTTTCTGGATTTTATTTCTCTTTTCTTTTTTTGTCTGTCAAGAACTGGTTTCTGACAGTATGTTCAGAAATTCTTCGGTTGTGCAAATCCACAGATTCATCAGCTGCCCGGGAGGCTGGTCACAAGCGATCCCGCAGGTGAAGAAGCCCGATGTGGAGGTCCTGTGGTGGCGTGGTTACACGTGGTCTGCGGTTGTCAGGCAGGTTGAATGTGCTGCCAAATCCTCTAAAATGATGTTGAAGACAGTTTATGGTAGAAAAATTAAACATTCATTTTCTGGCAACAGCTCTGGTGCACCTATGTAATGATCGTGCTGTTTAATCAGCTTCTTGATATGCCACACCTGTCAGGTGGATGTATTATCTTGGCAAATGAGAAATGCTCACTAACAGGGATGCAAACAAATTTGTGCACAACATTTTATAGAAATAAGCTTTTTGTGCATTTGGAAAATGTCTGGGATCTTTTATTTCAGCTCATGAAACGTGGGACCAACATTTTACATGTTGCATTTATATTCAGCATAATGTTTCCAATGCCTCACAAAGAAGGGCACATATTGGTAGATTGGTTAAAAAAAGCAGGCATTGAATAACCCATTGAGCATCATGAAGTTATTAACTACAATTTCATACAGGCATCCTTCCTAATTCAGTTGCCGGAGAGGAAGGAAATAGCTCAACGATTTCACCATGAGGTCATTGGTGACTTTAAAACAGTTAGAGTTTAATGGCTGTGATAGGAGAAGACGGAGGATGGATCAACAACATTGTAGTTACTCAGCAATACTAAAACATAATTGCCAGAGTGAAAAGGAGGAAGACTGTACAGAATACGTGCATTCTGTTAGCGACAACGCACTAAAGTAATACTGCAGAAAATGTGACAAAGCAATTCACTTTTTGTCCTGAATACAAAGTGTTATGTTTGTTGCAAACCCAATACAACACATTACTGATTACCAATCTCCATATTTTCAAGCATAGTGGTGGCTGCATGAAGTTATGAGTATGCTTGTAAATCGTTAACGACTGGGGACTTTTTCAGGGTAAAAAAATAAAAGGACAAAATCATTTTTGCACAGGCAAAAAAAAGGAAAAACCTGGTTCAGTTTGCTTTCCACCAGACACTGGGAGATGAATTCACCTTTCAGCAGGACAATAACCTAAAACCCAAGGTCAAATATACAATGTAGTTGCTTACCAAGATGACAGTGAAATGGCCATTTATACAGTTTGGACTTAAATACATGGGCAAAAGCTGCACAATCCAGAAAGCTCTTAGAGACTTCCCCAGAAAGACGCTCCGGTGTCATCGCTTAGAGACTCCCCCAGAAAGACGCTCCGGTGTCATCGCTTAGAGACTCCCCCAGAAAGACGCTCCGGTGTCATCGCTTAGAGACTTCCCCAGAAAGACGCTCCGGTGTCATCGCTTAGAGACTTCCCCAGAAAGACGCTCCGGTGTCATCGCTTAGAGACTTCCCCAGAAAGACGCTCCGGTGTCATCGCTTAGAGACTTCCCCAGAAAGACGCTCCGGTGTCATCGCTTAGAGACTTCCCCAGAAAGACGCTCCGGTGTCATCGCTTAGAGACTTCCCCAGAAAGACGCTCCGGTGTCATCGCTAGAGACTTCCCCAGAAAGACGCTCCGGTGTCATCGCTTAGAGACTTCCCCAGAAAGACGCTCCGGTGTCATCGCTTAGAGACTTCCCCAGAAAGACGCTCCGGTGTCATCGCTTAGAGACTTCCCCAGAAAGACGCTCCGGTGTCATCGCTGTCATCGGGGATTCTAACATGTGTTGACTCAGAGATTTACCAGTCAAATGTTTGGGCACACCTACTCATTCCAGGGGTTTTCTACATTGTAGAATAATAGTGAAGACATAAAACTATGAAATAACACAAATGAATGATGTAAGTGTGCAAAGCTGTGAAAGGCAGCTACTTTGAAGAATCTCAAATATTGTACAAATAAAGAAACGCCCTGGAATGAGTAGGTGTGTCAACTTTTGACGGGAACCATAAGCAGGTACCGTTTTTTTATTTATATATATATTTTTTTTTACAAATGTTATAACTTCTATTTTACGTTGACTGAGTATTTTGTGTAGATCGTTGACAAAGAAAATACATCAATCTATTTTAATCCCACTTTGTAACAAAATGTTAAAGTCAAGAGGTGTGAATACTTTCTGAAGGCACTGTAACATGGCCAACATGCATACTGACGCCACACACTTTCACCATATACGCTGTTGCAGCTGCCTATCAACTATCCTGTTATCCTCGTTACTCCTACCTTTATGTACAGTACATAGCTACTTCAATTACCTCGTACATCGACTCGGTACTGCTACTCCCTGTATTTAGCCATGTTATTTTTAATCACTGTGTATTTATTCCTCATGGTCACTATTTATATTTTTGGATTAAAATGTTATATTCTTTATCTTTAACTCTGCATTGTTGGAAAATGACCTGCAAGTAGGCATTTCATTGTTAGTCCACCTGTTGTTTACGAAGCATGTGACAAATAACATTTGACTGGATGTACAGTAGACGTGACATTCCGGCTCTGCATCTCCAAATTGACCGTAAATGTCAGTATCACGTGATACAGATATTTGGAGACGCAGAGCAAGAATGTCACGTTGTCAGCCACACCAAAATGTAAGGCGAGGATGTCACGTAGATTTAACATGTTTCTGTACATATTATGTCAATTGAAATCACATCTCTAGGAGGGATAATGGAGAGAGGACGCCCATAAGCAGTGGACAGTGTCTGCATCGCGCGCTCCACTCTTCTGAGCACCGCGTACCGGTCTGTTGAACAAGAGTTCGGTACTACTGACGTTTGCTCTCTGTGTTGCGTCATTCCCTACTCGCTCTCAACGGCTACGTTAAATCGGTTCCGTTGTCCCTTTCTTCATTCTTGTGATGACATAGCTTGAAAGTATGGGACTAGAATGAGATTCGCCGGCTTTCGCTTCTCTTCACAAGGATGGAATGGTTATGGGTCTGACTAAATAACAGCTGTATGCATTCAGAACATCTCGCTCCTTTTCTCTTTCAAACTCCCCGCGAGTTATTTTGGCAACAAACAAGAGAAAGCTTGCATCCCTCTTCTAATAGTCTATTAGTTCAACTTTATTTATTTAACAACAAAAAAAAAGGTCCAACTAGCTATTCTAGTTTAGCTTTTTTTGGTACACCACCAGAGCTAAGGAGAGGCCAGCTGAGAGCAGGTGTGTCGGTAAGCAAGAGAACAACAGTGGCTATACGTTTAGAAGCGTACGCATACTAAACCATCATTCATTAGCTCAATATAAAGCTAATACTGCATTGAATTTACTACCTGCGCTATGCAAGACAGGCTGAAACATTACCTTTCAGGCTAATTGCCCTAATGACTTATGCGTTTCCGTCACCCGTGATCACTCGCTCGCATCAGATACTCGCTCACACGGAGCCCTTTCTTAATATTGTAATGACATACTTGAATAATATATATATATATATAGGCCTATTTGGGACTAGAATTAAGGCGCAGACACTTCTCTTCTCTTCATGGGGATTGAATGAGTCTAAAATAAATAACTTCTAAAGGCCACGCATTCAAGATGGCCGCCGCCAACAAGGCTACTTGTTGTTAGTCATAAATGTAACAAATAATTCGACATATCTAAGAACAAGCATTTTCTAGAAAATAAAACAGATCAAATAAAAGTATAAATAAATGAGGTGCAACATGAATATGCCACAAATATAACAGATATACAGTGCCTTCGGGAAGTATTTAGACCTCTTGACCTTTTCCACATTTTGTTACGTTAGAGCCTTACTCTAAAATGGATTCAATAGATTTCCCTCAATCTACACACAATACCCCACAATGACAAAGCAAAAACACGTTTTTAGACATTTTTGCAAATTTATAAAGAATGCATAACTGAAATAACACATTTACTTAAGTATTCAGACCTTTTACTCAGTACGTTGTTGAGGCACCTTTGGCAGCGATTACAGCATTGAGTCTTCTTGGGTATGACGCTACAAGCTTGGCACACCTTTATTTGGGGAGTTTCTCCCATTATTTTCTGCAGATCCTCTCAAGCTCTATTATTCAGCCCACAGTAGCAGCCAATGTGTGATGTTCACTGTAGGCCTACATTCCATGAGACATTAACCTGTTTATACACTTGTCCTTCAGACAAGGAGGTGACTGAAAATGTTGTGTTGTTTGATGTAAGAAATCCCTTTAAATAAAATGCATCATTATTCCCATACCATTATCACAGATAAGACAAATTATGCTGCCCTCTGCCTATTTAGCTTATTCAAGCCAGTCTCAAAATACAACACTGCCCCTTTAAGACAAAAGCTCTTTCCCTGATTCGCTGTTCAAAGATGTCTAGAAATGCACATGTTTTGTGCTCTTGTAGTAATCTCTACCCTTTTGCTGACTACAAATGATATATAACTGGAATAAACTCACTAACTAGTAAAGGATATGATTTAATAAAAAATAACAAATGTTCACAGTCGCAACATTTAGCTCTCACTTTGATCTCAAAACAAGCACATCTACCCACGACCGCTGATGCTATAAATACAGTCCAGTTCAAAGTGAATATTCTTGCATATAGGCCTACTGCAACTCTGATTGGTTATGATGCGCCAGTCTGTGTAGAGTATGTACCTGAGTCATGCCTGTCAATGCAATAGAATCCTACTTCGATAAGTTCTGCCTACAACAACATATCTTGCATAGTTAATTTTGTTTCGGTGTGTTGCATTGAAAGTGGCTAATATTGTGTTGTTTCGAACATAATTCCCACAGTAAAGGGAAACGTTGATAGTGTTAACAGGGAAAACTCTAGAAAGCTGAGTGAAGTTCAATCTCATGCGGCAGGCGCGCAGCTTAGAGGGAACATTGCTGAGGAGTATTTATGTTTGTAATAAAGCCATTATGTGGGGGGAAAAAATCATTATAATTGGCTGGGCCTGGCTCCCAAGTGGGTGGGCCTATGCCCTCCCAGGCCAACCCATGGCTGCACCCCTGCCCAGTCATGTGAAATCCATAGATAATGGCCTAATGAATTTATTTCAAATTAAACTGATTAATTAAACGGATTACCTTATGAACTATAAATCAAAATCTTTGAAATTGTTGCATGTTGCGTTTATATTTTTGTTCAGTATATTTTCCTTGTAGAGCTGTTTAATTCATGGGGTGCATGACAGGTGAAGCGGAATGTAGCTGAACGCTCACAGCCAAACTACTTAATAGGCAACGTGGGAATGCTTAGAAATGAGGCTACTTCCGAGGAATAAACATCTTCAATAACCAATTATACAGTAGCCGCTAGTTGGTGAAGGCCATTAAGAAACGGGCAAATATCTACTGCCGTGATTCCCATTGCTTAGTGTATAGGGACCCCATGTATGCCTACTGCGCTATGCACTAAAACCAATTATATTATATTATACTACTCTACTGGGTCCGTTGTGATTGAGGTTGTCATATAGAGTTCTGATAGCTAAATCCTCCATTTATTGCGATGTAAATGGAGTCTCATCTCATGTGAATTAGCAACTCTTCCTTTCTTCCTGGGGGAGTTAACGCTCGATCTTTAATGTTTTGGGTTTAATTCACCAGTGTACTGTAAAGCATGAAACACACAGAGAATCTCTCTGCCGATAGACTGCCAATAGGTACTTATCACAGTGGGAAGTTGTCCCTTTTCTCTTGCTCGAACAAAAGCGGCACCTGCTGCGCGCCGACTCAGTAGCGGCGAACATGCCACCAGACTAGAATTTCACAGATTGATGAAGTTATAGTCCACAAACTTCACAGTGCACTGACTCATCCAAGCTGTTTTTCCCGCAATTGTATTTTGAAATACGTTGCCTTCAGAAAGTATTCATGCCCTTGATTTGTTCCACATTTTGTTGTGCTACAGCCTGAATTCAAAATGGATTAAATATATTTTCTTCTCACCCGTCTACACACAATGGGCCAACCCCATAATGAGAAGTGAAAACATATTCTAGAAATGTTTGCAAATGTATTCAATTAAAACACAGAAATATCTCATTTACACACAGTACCGTTCAAAAGTTTGGGGTCACTTAGAAATGTCCTTGTTTTTTAAATAAAATCAATTTTTTTGTCCATTAAAATAACATCAAATTGATCAGAAATACAGTGTAGACATTGTTAATGTTGTAAATGACTATTGTTGCTGTAAACTGAAATATCTATAGGTGTACAGAGGCCCATTATCAGCAGACATCACTCCTGTGTTCCAATGGAACGTTGTGTTAGCTAATCCAAGTTTAGCATTTTAAAAGACTAATTGATCATTAGAGAACCCTTTTGTAATTATGTTAGCACATCTTAAAACTGTTGTCCTGATTAAAGAAGCAATAAAATTGGCCTTCCTTAGACTAGTTGATTATCTGGAGCATCAGTATTTGTGGGTTCGATTACAAGCTCAAAATGGCAAGAAACAAAGAACTTTCAAAAGGGGTTTCTAATGATCAATTAGCCTTTTAAATGTATAAACTTGGATTAGCTCACACAACGTGCCATTGGAACACAGGAGTGATGGTTGCTGATAATGGGCCTCTGTACGCCGACGTAGCTATTCCATTAAATATGTATTTTTTAAAAGTCGTTTCCAGCTACAATAGTAATTTACAACATGAACAATGTCTACACTGTCTACACTGTATTTCTGATCAATCTGGATTGTACAATATTGGCTTATTATTCATTTAAAAATTCTTTAAGTTCTGTCAAGTTAGTTGTTGATCATTGCAAGACAGCCATTGCAAGTCTTGCTATTGATTTTCAAACCGATTTAAGTCAAAACTGTAACTAGGCCACTCATGAACATTCAATGTTTTCTTGGTAAGCAACTACCATGTATATATGGACTTGTGTTTTAGGTTATTGTCCTTCCTTCCTCTAGGATTTTTCCTATGCTTTAGCTTTATTCTGTTTATTTCTATCCGAAAAACTCTTTAGTCCGTGCCGATGACAAGCATACCCATAACATGATGCAACCAACATCATGCTTAAAAATATGAAGAGTGGTACTCAGTGATATGTCGTATTTGACCCAAACATAACGCTTTGTATTCAGGACATAGCGTACATTTCTTTGAATAAATAAATAAATAAATGTTTTATGGTGTACAGGCTTCCTTCTTCTCACTTTGTCATTTAGGTTTGTATTGTAGAGTAACTACAATTTCTTTCTTTCTTTCTTTCTTTTCTCATATCACAGCCATTCAACGCCAACGGTCACCATTGGCCTCATGATGAAATCCCTGATACGTTTCCTTCCTCTCTGGCAACAGAGTTAGGAAGGACACCTGTATCCTTGTAGTGAACGGTGTACTTATACACTATCCAAAGTGTAATTAATAACTTCACCATGCTCAAATGGATATTCAATGTCCGTTTTTTTTTTTTTTTTTTTACCCATCTACAGTACCAATAGGTGCTCTTCCTTGCGAGGCATTGGAAAACCTCCCTGGTCTTTGTGGTTGAATCGGTGTTTGAAATTCACTGCTCGACTGAGGGACCTTACAGATAATTGCATGTGTGGGGTACAGAGATGAGGTGGTCATTCAAAAAACGTGTTAAACACTAGAATTTCACACAGAGTGAGTCCATGCAACTTATTATCTGAGTTGTTAAGCACTTTTTTTTTTAAAAGAAGTTATTGATCCTCAGCACCAACAGCACCCTTCCCACAGCTATGTTTTCCTTCATGCACTGTGCTCTCCCCAATGCCAAATAGTCAACACTTTGAATTATGAATTCAATGGATTGTGGTCAGCAATTCCATAGGAGGTGATTGCGTATATAGGCCTAGAGTTACAATAATATTTCAAATAAATCTAGAAATCAGCAAGTAGCCTACAATTACAGGTGAATCATTTTAGTAAGTCAATGAACAAGTGTTCCTGTCGATTATTTCTCCTGTTTAGCCAATAGTGTTTTAGCTATATATTGTTCTAGAAACGCAGTGGCCTTTTTAACAACCCGAAACGGCACCAAGTTTCTCATAAGGCTAATAAGAAAACATTGCCAATGACTTGAATAGCCTATGGGAAAGTTGTAAACAGTGCGTCAGGAGGCTAAGTGGCTAAAATGTGTCAGAAAAGTATTGGAAACATCAGGGACGCTCATCAGGTAATAGGCGGAAGTGTGTGTGTGTGTGTGTGTATGTAGAGAAGATGTGCATTGCTTTTAATTGTCGTTTGGTCACAGTCCCTTCTAACGTTTCCTATAAAGCTGGTGAGCACTGGAGAGGAAAACAGAAAAACAAGTAGGCCTACACGTGTTGCAGAGGGAATGGGGTCATGGCTACTATGCGAGTGAAGAGAAAAATAATCCACGAGGCTATAACGTGCTAGCAAAATGTTCTGATCAGTCCTGCTAACAGATGAGCCAACTGTAATCATCAGGCACACTCACCTCAATTTAGCCAACATGTCTCAGTGAAAACAAAAATCGGGACATTGGTTGATTTATCGAGACGAGTCCCCACTCCCCACGCTTGTCTCAAGGCAAAGTGAAGGCACAGTACCAATCAAAATGCTGCTGAAATGATCATCTAGTTAACCACACGGCAAATGCTTTACATTTATTATAACGGTTGGATGACTTTGGGAGTTTCACATAACCACGGCCCTATGAACTAAGCCACTAAGGGCTGACCCAATATCAATCAGGGCTAAAGCCCCGGAAGCCGGGTCCTCGTGACATCCCTGTTCTCTACCTCGGCTGCTCTCTTCCTCCTCTATTTCGGCTCCTCTACCTCGTCTCCTCTCTTTCGGCTCCCCTCTACCTCGGCTCCCCTCTACCTCGGCTCCCCTCTACCTCGGCTCCCCTCTACCTCGGCTCCCTCTACCTCGGCTCCCCTCTTTCGGCTCCTCTACCTCGGCTCCCCTCTTTCGGCTCCTCTACCTCGTCTCCCCTCTTTCGGCTCCTCTACCTCGTCTCCCCTCTTTCGACGAAAGGCAGTGCTCTTATTAATAACCACCCACCCCCAAACCATACCTCCCTCTGCTACCTACTGTACCCCACTGCTATTAATAAACGGTGAGGAGGTGGGTGGGGCTGGAGGGATGATGAGCGAATGCTGGAACCTCAGAGAGAAACATCCTCACTCACATAGAAGAGGATGACTGGAGAGGCCTGACAGCACTCACACGCCAATATGCAGTACACTCTCATACACCCATGGCAAATACACACACACAGACATACCACCAACACACACAAACAGCCAAAACACACACGGAGAGGCTCACATGCCCAGATGCCTGGCTCAAACCTCCGTCACAACCAAACTCACACCTTCTGTCACAGAGAAACAAGGATACAGTACAAGATGCCTCTATTACCATCCCACCTAGACAGTTAGCAACACTGCTGTTAGAGTTTACAGGTAGGACTATAGGACAGCACATACTAGAGGGGCAGCAGATACTATTAAAGTTCGATTTTCCTGTCATACATTTTGTAATAGTCCATCAATCCTGGACTTTAGCTCATCTTTATTGGCTGTGTCATACAATCTATATTAAGCCACACCTGTCTCGTAATAAAGCGGACAATTGGGACAGAGGCTAGGTTCATTTATGGCGATCAGATAAAGCCGAGCAGACAGGACCATCTGCTCTCTCCTTCCACTGATAAAGGGCAGAGGAGATGGAAGAGAAAATGGCTGCTCTAAGAGACCGAAAGGAGCAATGTCCATCTGATTCTACAGCCACAAACACCGGGCGGTGGGCAAACAGACATGGCAATCAGACCGTGATGGATGCCAGTCATATCGGTCCTCCTTCACTGCCCATGGCAAAATCATCCCGAGTAGACTAGCGAGTGTGAGGTAGGATTTATGGATTCGGGGGAAATTGTTTACGAGGAGTGGTAAAAAATGTATTCAAGGTCACAGAGCATGTGGAAGGAGGAACAAACAAGAAACCCACAATAATTGAATTCCGAGTTTAAATGTTGGAGGAGCAGTGGCACATATTGGATGCTACTAGCTGTAGGGTCCCTTTGAATGAGAACGATAACAAGGATGAAAAATAAAAAAGACAGACAGACCGACATACGGGAGACCAGGAGGAGAGGAAGGCTTCAAAAGATTTACATCATAGCGTCGTCAGTGTGCCACGATATCACAGAGTGTCAATCAGATTGAGCCACAGAACACTGCATATTCAAATCACCATCCAGCTGCCTGCCTGCCTGCCTGCACTAGATGCATTTGGCTAGGCTCTCCCGGCATCCCATCCGCCTACGTACACGGTATAAATATTAGATGCGGCACAGTGTCAAGAAGTTCACTCACGCTGCAAACTGAGACTTGCGATGGCACAGAGAAAGAGAGCGAAAAAGAGACAGAGAGAGAAAGACAGAGAGAGAGAGACAGAGAGACAGAGAGAGAGAGACAGAGAGAGAGAGACAGAGAGAGAGAGACAGAGAGAGAGAGACAGAGAGACAGAGAGAGAGAGACAGAGAGAGAGAGACAGAGAGAGAGGGAGACAGAGAGAGAGAGACCAAGAGAGAGAGACCGAGAGAGAGAGAGACAGAGAGAGCCAGAGAAAGAGAGAGACAGAGAGACCAAGAGAGAGAGAGAGCACAGAGAGGAGAAAAGAGAGAGCGTGAGAGAGTGGAACAGTAGGGTCGGAGTAAGAAGCTCACGTGGCTCAAGTTAAATAAGATGACTATCTAGTAGCGTAACTAAGATACGATCCACTACTTCCAACCTCTGCCTGAAGAGAATTTAACCCCACCAGGAGAATGAATCAAGTGAACATACGATTTTCATCCTAAAGCGCTCTCAGTATTGTCTTTTTGTTTTGAGCAGGCTCCGCTGGGGCTTCTGTCAGCTGTGTGAGGGGAAGATAAGATGATGACGTGGCAGGAGTGATGGAGAAAAACAAAACAAATTGAGAGAGTGAGTCAGGGGTAGAGGTAGAGAGAAGGGCTATCACAGCAGTGCAGGGCATCAAGCTTCCTGTAGCCCTCTGGGCAGGAAGTGTGTCTGTGTGGTGAGTCTACAGGTTGCTTAACCAGGGAGGGGTGTTCATACAAATGTCATCAAGCACTCTTCATATTTTTAAGGCGTGTTGATTAGTATACCGTGTTTGGTATTGGTAAAAAGCCAATACCATCAAAACTTTTGAAGATATTCAATACATTTGAATATTTGGAGTTACTTTTTAATCTAATACCTGCAGTCAACTTGTGCAATACATTAGGAAATGAAGCAGATTGCGTTCTTCATTACACCTGTCACATTTTACATTGTGAAGCTTACCGTAGTTTCCCAGAACAGTTGAGCCAGTCACGTGTTTATTTGTAAATAGCACAACGGGAGACGGCGGGAGCTGGTGAGTCCATAGAGTTCTATATCTATTGGCGAGTCTCTGTTGTGCAGAGCACATGAGGTGATAGTTACACGTAACCAACTCACTACTAAATGTTTGCCATCAAATACATTACATGACCAAAAGTATTTGGACACCTGCTTGTCAAACATCTCATTCCAAAACCATTGGCATTAATATAGAGTTGGTCCCCCATTTGCTGCTATAACAGCCTCCACTCTTCTGGGAAGGCTTTCCACTTGATGCTGGAACATTGCATTCATTCAGCCACAAGAGTGAGGTCGGGCACTGATGTCGGGCGATTAGGCCTGGCTCGCAGTCAGTGTTCCAATTCATCCCAAAGATGTTCAATGAGGTTGAGGTCAGGGCTCTGTGCAGGCCAGTCAAGATCTTCCACACCGATCATGACAAACCATTTCTGCATGGACCTTGCTTCGTGCAAAGGGGCATTGTCATGCTGAAAACAGGAAAGGGCCTTCCCCAAAGTTGGAAGCACAGAATCATCTAGAATGTCATTGTATGCTGTATCATTAAGATCTCCCTTCCCCGGAACTAAGGGTCCTGGCCCAAACCATGAAAAACAACCCCAGACCATTATTCATCCTACACTAAACTTTACAGTTTGCACTATAATTTCTGGCAGGTAGTGTTCCCCTGGCATGCGCCAAATCCTGATTTGTCTGTCGAACTGCCAGATGGTCAAACCAACGGGACATTTAAAACTGTAATATTTTATGCTTCACGGAGTCGTGGCTGAACGACAACACTATCAACATACAGCTGCCTGGTTATACGCCGTACCGGCAGTATAGAACAGTGGCGTCTGGTAAGACAAGGGGCAGCGGACTCTGTATTTTTGTAAACAACAGCTGGTGCACAATATCTAAGGAAGTCTCGAGCTATTGCTCGCCTGAGGTCGAGTATCTCATGATAAGCTGTAGACCACCCTATCTACCTAGAGTTGTCATCAGGCCTACCACTGTTCTGTACAGCTGGTATTTTCCCCCCTGTGCTTCCTACTAGCATTTTTTCTCCTCAAATCAAAGTTTGTCAAAAATTACTTTTTGTAGTAGGTATAAAATAATTTACGCAGCAGGTTAGGAGAATACCAAGGATTCCTTTTTCCAAACTATACAGAGGGTGCTCAGGCAAACAAACAGCAGAGACCTGAGGACACCATCCAACCTGCATCTGAGTGAGTAATGTTTGGTCTGATCCTATTTTGAAAGCCAAGAAGAAATGTTTTAAATAAAAGTACATTACAATGATATATTTGACTTTATGGGGACTGAATGCTAAGCTAAGGCTGCCATGCTTGCTAGGACAGACCAGATACAACATCAATTAGCACGGAGGTGTGAAGAGAGAGGTGTCGAAGCCTTTTGAACCCAACAAATGGCAGAGTCTCTCACAGCCTACCCCACCCAAATCCAGAGGACTTTGAAGCCCCATCCCCCTGTTCAGAGACAATCCACTTTGCATTTTCTACAAGAAATCTGCCTCCAGAAATAAAAGCTTCTCCTAAGTGGGTGTGACACCTACTCCCGTTGCCTGCTACACTGCTGCTTGGATTCCACCTGGAGATCTGTTCACCGTCTGCCCTGGCCTGTCTCCCCCTGTCTGGTACAGGTACCCCCACCACTGTTTCGCTCGCCTCCAACACATACGCATTGTTCGGGGCAAATGACTCTGAACTTACAATGGCTAGCCACAAGTCATTATCAATATATATTTTTTCTACTGCATTTTGCCTCACAACTCCTGCATCCTTTGTTGACTATGAACTTTCTTGTTTACCCAACCGTGGGACAGACTGTTTCTTCCCACACTCGGGACTCTAACTCTCGATTGGCTACACAGACTTTTGGCCTCCCATCCTATTCTATCCACCTCTAGTCGGCTTTGTATTCATGTTACCTGATGATATTGCTGTACAATATGATCTTGTTGCCATCTAATGCACATTCAAATGTCAAATCAGCACTGCAGAGCTCTCCCTGTACTCTGCCGTGCCTTGATTGTATTACTGTTGACGATATCTGGAAATGTGCATGTACACCCTGGCCCATCTCCTGTTGCCAGCCCCAATTCTGACTTGTGCTCTGATATCTGCTTCACTGATTTCTGCTCTCGTAAAAGCCTGGGTTTGCGGCACGTTAACACTAGAAGCTTATTACCTAAAATGGATCGACTGAAAGTGTGGGTTCACCGCTCCAATCCAGATTACTGAGACGTGGTCAAGGAAGAGTGTTTTGAATACTGATGTTAACCTTCCTGGTTATAACCTTTTTCGGCAACACAGATCTTCCAAAGGTGAGAGTGGCAATCTTTACCAAGGATCACCTTCAGTGCTCGGTAGTCTCCACCAAGTCTGTCCCAAAACAATTTGATTTTCTGGTTAAGCATTACACTTTCAAATCACTCTTTGTTGACTGTTGCTGGGTGCTATCGTCCTCCATCAGCACCGGCCTGTACCTTACCTGCACGAAGCTCTCTCCTGGCCCCTTACACCAAGTCTGAAATTGTCCTGTTAGGTGACCTAAACTGGGACATGTATAAAACCACCTGACCAAGTCCTAAAGCAATGGGACTCCCTAAATCTTTCTCAGATTATTACCAACCCCAAAAGGTATGACTCCAAACACCCAGAAAAGGCTACACTCCTTGATGTTATCCGCACAAATAATCCTGATAGGTAATGAGTCTGGTGTTTTCTATAATGACCTTAGTGATCACTGTTTTACAGCCTGTGTTCGTAATGGCTGCTAAGTGAAACGACCTGTTTGGATTTGTCATAGACGGTTGCTAAAAAACACTCCCCCATGAAGAAAATGAGAATTAAAAACAGGTTCAGCCCCTGGTTCGACCGAGATCTTGTAGAGTTACACCACCTCAAGAATTGCATTTGGCGAAAGGCTCGGCACACGCACACTCAGACTGACTGGCTCTCGTAAACGTAGTTACTTTAAGGAGCAGTTCGCTCTCTGTGGGTCTAACCCCAAGATGCTCTGGAAAACGGTTAAAGACCTGGAGAATAAACCCTCCTCTTCATAGCTGCCCATGTCCCTTAATGTGGATGATGTGGTTTTTACTGACAAGAAGCACATGGCTGAGCTCTGTAATCACCACTTCATTAAGTCAGGATTCCTATTTGACTCAGCCATTCCTCCTTGCCAGTCCAACATTTCCTCATCTCCCACCCCTTCCAATGCGACTAGCCCCAATTCTCCTCCCTCTTTTCCCCCTTGCCCACTACAAAGTTTCTCCCTGCAGACGATCACTGAGTCCAAGGTGCTAAAGGAGCTCCTTAAACTTGACCCCACAAAAACATCTGGGTCAGATGGTTTAGACCCTTTCTTCTTTAAGGTTGCTGCCCCTATCATCGCCCATCTCTGTCATTTTTACACTCTCTCTCTCCTCTCCGGGGAGGTCCCCATTGCGTGGAAGGCAGCCACGGTTCATCCTTTATTTAAGTGGGGTGATCAAGCTGATCCTAACTGTTATAGGCCTATGTCTATTTTTGTCCTGTTCATCAAGTGTTGGAAAAACTTGGTAATAATCAACTGACTAGCTTTCTTGATGTCTATAGTATTCTCTCTGGTATGCAATCTGGTTTCTACTCGGGTTATGGATGTGTCACTTCAACCTTAAAAGGTCCTCAATGATGTCACCATTGCCCTTGATTCTAAGCAATGTTGTGCTGCTATTTTTTTTACTTGGCCAAAGCTTTTGATACGGTAGACCATTCCATTCTTGTGGGCCGGCTAAGGAGTATTGGCGTCTCTGAGGGGTCTTTGGCTTGGTTCGCTAACTACCGCTTTCAAAGAGTGCAGCGTATAAAGTCAGAACATCTGCTGTCTCAGCCACTGCCTGTCACCAATGGAGTACCACAAGGATCGATCCTAGGCCTCACACTCTTCTCAATTTACGTCTACAACATAGCTCAGGCAATAGGAAGCTCTCTCATCCATGTATATGCAAATGATACAGTCATGCTCAGCTGGCACCTCCCCAGATTTTGGGTAAACCGCTCAACAAAGCTGTCTTAGTGTCCAGCAAGCTTTCTCTGCCCTTAACCTTGTTCTGAACACCTCCAGAACAAAGGACATGTGGTTTGGAAAGGAGAATGCCCCTCTTTTCACAGGTGTGATTACTACCTGAGGTTTTAGAGCTTGAGGTAGTCACCTCATACAAGTACTTGGGAGTATGGCTAGACGGTACACTTTCCATCTCTCAGCACATATCAAAGCTGCAGGCTTTGTGCTCTTGAGTGACTAGATGTACTTTACTTTACCATTCGGCCATCAGATTTGCCACCAATGCTCCTTATAGGACACATCACTGCACTCTATACTCCTCTGTAAACTGGTCATCTCTGTATACCTGTCGCAAGACCCACAGGTTGATGCTTATTTATAAAACCCTCTTAGGCCTCACTCCCCCCTATCTGAGATATCTACTGCAGCCTTCATCCTCCACATACAACACCCGTTCTGCCAGTCACATTCTGTTAAAGGTCCCCAAAGCACACACATCCCTGGATCGCTCCTCTTTTCAGTTCGCTGCAGCTAGCGACTGGAACAAGCTGCAACAAACACTCAACCTGGACAGTTTCAACCTCTTTATTCAAAGACTCAATCATGGCCACTCTTTCTGACAGTTGTGGCTGCTTAGCGTGATGTATTGTTGTCTCTACCTTTGTGCTGTTGTCTGTGCCCAATAATGTTTGTACCATGTTTTGTGCTGCTACCATGCTGTGCTGCTACCATGTTGTCATGTGTTGGTACCATGCTGTGTTGTTGTCTTATGTCTCTCTTTATGTAGTGTAGTGTTGTCTCTTGTCGAGATGTGCGTTTTGTCCTACATTTTTATTTTTAATCCCAACCTGTCCCCGCAGAAGGTCTTTTGCCTTTTGGTAGGCCGTCATTGTAAATAAGAATTTGTTCTTAATTGACTTGCCTAGTGAAATTAAGGTAAAACTTCTTCTTTTTAAAATTTTAAATAATAAACGTGGCAGGTTACAATAATTAGTTTGACATTAGGAAAAGGGTTAGGGTTAGCTAACACACAAAAACATACATTTGACAGAAGCTGGATCCCATCTAGACATGAACCCATTCCTCTCTGTGTAAACATGCTGCTCTTCAGAACAGAATGCATCACAATTTTGTTCATTAGCACAATTTCTCTCGTTCCCTTTCGTTTCTAAATGTCCACACTCACTGAAAATGACATTTGGTAGCTACGCTTGTATAACTTTATTAGCTGGATTTGCAATTGGTTTGTTACTTTTCCCTCATTAGCATTTAGCCAACATGTGTGACTTCACTATTTGTTTGTGGAAATTTTGTTAGCAGTCTGATTTTTAGGGCCCACTGCTATGCCGGTACTACCGTAAATCCCGGGATAAGAGAAGGACAGTATGACAATATGAAAATCTGGGTAGCGCTCAACCCTAGTGCTGATCGTCTGTCATGTACAGTATGGTTTTACTATTTTCGACAGCATGATTGATTCTGGTGCCTAAACCACCACCGGGACTGTAGCCGACAGTACTTTAAGCCAGCCAGCCAGGACAGGGAGAAGAGAAGACAAGAGATGTTCTGCATCATGTCCTTGAAACCTGACAGCACCACAGTGCTCCACAGCGGTCCGATTTAGAGTGCAAAAGGTATGTGATGAGGCCTCTGTAGGGTAGCCCCAGATGCTGGCTGGCATGCTGCTGGCACAGACACCCCTCTGCTACCTCCACTCACTCTCCTCTCTGCCCTCCCTACCTCCCTCTCCAGGCTTTAGGCTCCCGTCAAGTCTCTGGGATCTGCCAGCCTTATCAGACAAGCAGCAGAGTGACAGCCAGGAGCAGGGCAGTGGTCTGACAGGGCCTAGACAGGTCACAACAGAACAGACCCACTCTCAAACAGAAGAGATATCACATTCCCCCACCACTTACAGGAAGGAACTGCTGCTTCAGTGGGGTGTGTGTGTGTGTGTGTGGGTGTTTTGTTTAACTATCATTGCGGGTACCAGAAGTCCTCACAAGGCTAGAAAAACTATTAAAAAAATTGCTGGTCCCCACGAGGAAAGAAGCTATTTTAGGCTTAGGGGTTAGGTTTAGGGTTACAATTAGGGTTAGGGGTTACGGTTAGGATTGGGTATAGTTTTAGGGGTAGCAGCAGCAACACAAGAGGAAAGGAAATCATGCTGGGTTTACTCCTAAATAGAGCTTTTGATGTTTTTTTTAAGGAGCGGGCTGAGTAACGCAATGTAACCATCAGAACGGAGAGACTCAATGAGAGCCATTGACAAGGCTGGCAGGCAGCCATACAGAGAAGGAAGAGGAGGACTGGAAGTGCAGTGAGGGCTGTGTTACAGAGGCCCTCCATTAGACCCACCGAACTGGTAGAGAGCTGTTCAACTGTACCAAACGAGGTCACATTAGTAGTCGACGTTAGCCATTCCCTGATAACACTATGTCACAGAGCTGAAATCTCTTCCAAACACCTTCTTAGTCAAGATGACTGCCTTAGGGAGAGAGAAAAAAAAACACATGATAGCTGAATAAGACGAGGCATTATTTTCTTACCTGGTGAAGGATTAGAGTTGAGGGTGATGATAGGAGAGGACAGCACATGAAAAAAAGAAACAAAACACAATTAAATATCAGCTCTTTTTTTTGAATATCAATTCAAATATCAGCTTTGAATAGACATCTTACTTTTTTATGTCTGTCAGCTGGATCAATACTTTCTCATTCAACAGCCACTTGATCTCCTAGATGGTATTCGTGCGGGGGGGCATTTTACATTTCTAGTCCATGTGCCACAGTCATACCATCTTATGAAGGTTATATTATGATAGACAGTCTCCAAAACATGGCTACAGAAGGAGATAATGAGGCTCTGAATAAACTCAGACAAGAGAAGGCAAGTTTATTATTCCCACTGGAGGCCTATAGAATGATTTAAAGCACTTATGTATTGATGCTTGAGACAGTCTCAAGTGGCAGAGTATTTTACTCGACACAAATGTCAATGTGTGTTAGAATCCAGAATGCTAACGCTAAATCAGTTAACACTCGGAACACCACACCCACCCGCTAGTTGCTTTAACGCACAGTATCTAATGACCAGCATTGCTATGGACAACACTGTCTCTTGTTGGTTCCATCGACTACTGAGTGAAAAGGCTCAAATAGGCCATGAGCCCTTCCTTACGCATCATCAACATGAGCCACATGTCAAACAGAGGACGTCATTTGGTTTCCACTAGATAGCACAGCCACAAAGTCAAAATTGTCTTGTAAAATTGGTAAAAATGCATGAAAACAAAAATACACTTTTTGGTATTAATTTAAGGTTAGGTTTAAAATCTAATTCGAAAAAGATGCATGTAAAAATGGTTTATGACTGCGGTAACTAGTGACGACCGGAACACTGGGTTGTGTTGCATGTCTGTGTGAAAGCCACGGCACAGTCCAGTCCAGCACTGTCCGGGGGGACATGTCAGTCTAGCCTACTGCACTGTAACACTGGAACTGTCGACGTGCCCTTGAGCCAAGCCGCCGGGAACCTAACTTTATCTTACCCTGCTTAGTCTGCATGGGGCTAGGTGTTCTATAAATGGACGACATGAGAAATACTCATTACTAAGGAAAGTTCCAATGGTGGTTGTCTACAATGCATCATGTGATGTTGCGTGTGGGCTTTTATTTGCATTCACAACAGTTTTCACTTCCAGGTATTCTATGGCATAGGTGACCTCATGTGAGAGAGTTAGGTGAACGTTTTTTTTCAAGTCTTTATGTTATTACATATAGCAGTCAATACAAACTGAAATACATGAGCATACAAAATATGGATGGATAAGACAAAATGACAAATACATTACAAATGATTCAATTCTAAGTCAAAAGAGGTTCACAGATCTTAAAGTGACTTGTTTATTAATGAGCAGAGATATGGGATAGGTGACCTTTTGTACTTTTCAGTTCCCCATTTTGGGATTATCAGTCGATTTTGGGATTATCAGTCGATTTTGGGATTATCCGTAGATTTTTGCTGCGGCTGTTCCTGCCTGTTGCTGTGTTTCGGGTCAGGGGGTTGCCAGTTTCTGAATGGAGAATTGAGGAGGCTGACAGCAAAGTCTGTACAGAGCAGTGTCCTTCTTTTATGGAGCCGGGGTAGGGACAGGGTCAGTTGTGCCTCAGTAGAACTGGAGTGCCCTCCTAAAATGATGCAGCGCACTCTCTTCTGAACACACTCCAGGTCATCAGACTGGGCCTGGGTCAGTGAGCTTTGTCAAGCAGGAGTGGCATACTCCAGGTCATCAGACTGGGCCTGGGTCAGTGAGCTTTGTCAAGCAGGAGTGGCATACTCCAGGTCATCAGACTGGGCCTGGGTCAGTGAGCTTTGTCAAGCAGGAGTGGCATACTCCAGGTCATCAGACTGGGCCTGGGTCAGTGAGCTTTGTCAAGCAGGAGTGGCATACTCCAGGTCATCAGACTGGGCCTGGGTCAGTGAGCTTTGTCAAGCAGGAGTGGCATACTCCAGGTCATCAGACTGGGCCTGGGTCAGTGAGCTTTGTCAAGCAGGAGTGGCATACTCCAGGTCATCAGACTGGGCCTGGGTCAGCGAGCTTTGTCAAGCAGGAGTGGCATACTCCAGGTCATCAGACTGGGCCTGGGTCAGCGAGCTTTGTCAAGCAGGAGTGGCATACTCCAGGTCATCAGACTGGGCCTGGGTCAGCGAGCTTTGTCAAGCAGGAGTGGCATACTCCAGGTCATCAGACTGGGCCTGGGTCAGCGAGCTTTGTCAAGCAGGAGTGGCATACTCCAGGTCATCAGACTGGGCCTGGGTCAGTGAGCTTTGTCAAGCAGGAGTGGCATACTCCAGGTCATCAGACTGGGCCTGGGTCAGTGAGCTTTGTCAAGCAGGAGTGGAGAGTACACAGCTGATGTAAATACTCAACAGGTCTTCGCGTGGCACATGTCATCTTTTTAAGGTGGCAGAAGGGGGTGGGGGGGGGGATAAATAAATAAATACAAATTTGTTGCTGCCCTTAGTTGCCATAGAAGCAACCTGCTCGCTCCATTGTGGGTCCTTTTGTACAATTACCCCTAAAATCTTCACATTATCTAACACTTGGAGCTCCTGCCCCGCAATCGGGAGAGGGCATGGGACAGGTGGATTTCTTGCCAGGGTCAGTGACGTTCTGCTTGGCTGTACCCACATGTTGTCCACTGCCAGCTGTGGTGCACTGATGTTTCCAGCTGATGTTTCCAGATCGAGAATGTCCACATATTTCCACCTACTGTCGACATCCCAGGCTGTGCTGTCAATGACCGCAGGGAAGATGAGAGGGCCCAGAAGAGTTCCCTGAGCCACACCTCCTGTCAGTCTGAGAGGCTGTCTTGGTAGCGTACCAGGTCTGACACCCAGTTGGATTAGACATTCAATGGTGCGGTCGATTTTGTCAGCTGTGATTAGGGTGGTTATGGTGTAGTGGGATGTCTGATTGCTTGATTGCTTTTATAAACAGTCTAGGACTCTAACAAGTGTGTGAGTAGATCTTTCTCGTCTGCTTCCAAAGTGTCAGGGGTCGATGTTGGGTGGTATGTTTTCCTTCATCCAGGTGGCAGCGCAACATTTGACAGCTTGTGGAGTCATGCTGAGGAAAATCCGTAAAGGGAATCCTTCATTCAGAGTCAGAACCTTTAAGAGTCAGAATAATGATCTCGTCTACAGTTTATACAGTTTATACCGCCATCCCAGTCACTTCCTGATGGAGGGCAGTAGAATGAGTTTATACCGCCATCCCAGTCGCTTCCTGATGGAGGGCAGTAGAATGAGTTTATACCGCCATCCCAGTCGCTTCCTGATGGAGGGCAGTAGAATGAGTTTATACCGCCATCCCAGTCGCTTCCTGATGGAGGGCAGTAGAATGAGTTTATACCGCCATCCCAGTCGCTTCCTGATGGAGGGCAGTAGAATGAGTTTATACCGCCATCCCAGTCGCTTCCTGATGGAGGGCAGTAGAATGAGTTTATACCGCCATCCCAGTCGCTTCCTGATGGAGGGCAGTAGAATGAGTTTATACCGCCATCCCAGTCGCTTCCTGATGGAGGGCAGTAGAATGAGTTTATACCGCCATCCCAGTCGCTTCCTGATGGAGGGCAGTAGAATGAGTTTATACCGCCATCCCAGTCGCTTCCTGATGGAGGGCAGTAGAATGAGTTTATACCGCCATCCCAGTCGCTTCCTGATGGAGGGCAGTAGAATGAGTTTATACCGCCATCCCAGTCGCTTCCTGATGGAGGGCAGTAGAATGAGTTTATACCGCCATCCCAGTCGCTTCCTGATGGAGGGCAGTAGAATGAGTTTATACCGCCATCCCAGTCGCTTCCTGATGGAGGGCAGTAGAATGAGTTTATACCGCCATCCCAGTCGCTTCCTGATGGAGGGCAGTAGAATGAGTTTATACCGCCATCCCAGTCGCTTCCTGATGGAGGGCAGTAGAATGAGTTTATACCGCCATCCCAGTTGCTTCCTGATGGAGGGCAGTAGAATGCATTTAGAAGCCGACTGAAAATGAAACCACTAAATTCCACACCACACTACGATGAGCAACGTGTAGAACAACTCACTGCCAACGGACTTTGACTGGAGAAGTTCTTCACAGATTCAGAGGAAGAATCAAAACAGGGAGACTCATACAGACGAGCATAAAACAGCTTCAATATCAATCGCATTTGCTCCGGAAAACATAAGCAATTTATATTCATTCACTGTAATTGGCAATCTGTCATAACCTGGACAAGTCATATGTATTGAAATGTACAAATAAATCAAAATGTGTCTTTATATTACGCTCTATAAAATCTATTGTCGTTCTTCTCAAGGATATGCTAGTGCTCAAGCAGTGGCCTGAAACCTTCTCAGTCGATAAATACAGACAGCCTAACTGCCTTCAACTATTGACAACCAACATGTAGAGAAGCTAATATACTGCACTGTCTGTGTGTGTGAGATATATATATAAATATCTATCTATCTATCTATCTGCGTGCGTGCGAGCGTGCGTGGCTGAGAGTAAATCCAGAGCTGTATGCGGCTGAGTTTGGACAAGGTGATAATTATTCCAGTGGGAGATGGACGGCCGTCTGTTCAGTGTGCTGTCGAGCGCAGTAGTCACACGGGAAAGACTGATAACATGACCTCCATGTGTTTCTCCACAGACTTCAACAACTCATTACCGCTATTCAACACAAAGAAATGATACAGTGCTGCTTTAAATCTCAACGATTCCTATTCTCCGCTTCTAATCTTCTCTGTGTCTGTCTGTGTGTGCCTGCCTGTGTGTCTGTCTGGGTCTGTCTGTGTGCCTGCCTGTGTGTCTGTCTGTGTGTGTGTCCCTCTGTCCGTCCACGCCTGTCCTGTGCCCTTACCAAGGGCATTACTATCTCTAGCTTGGCTGAAAGGTGCAACACATGTTTATCGACTCAAGACTATAGCTCCTGGCAGGTTAAGAGATGTTGTTTCTTCCTACTCCCTGCAGTGGCAGCCAGCTCTGTGACTCTTTGGTTCAGTGTTCTAGTGTTGTTGACTCCTGTGAGGGGGCTTCTTTAGGCTGCAGACAGGCTCTGGTCTGAATGGGGGACCCAGGAACCAAGCCAGGAGGGTTAGAAAGAAGGACAGGGGCTCTTCTGCCCGGAGTAAGAGAGAGGTACTGGAGGCTCTGTTAGAGAGGGGGACCAGAGTACTGGGGCCGAGCCCAGAGGCTTTGAGAGGGCCTCTCTTTGGGTTGTGGACAGCCCAAAGCAATCGCTCAACTTGAGGACACACTCACCAACACATTACTTCAGTGTGACTGAAGGGAGAGGGCTTTAAAAGCAGGCATTCTCGCTCTCTTTGCAGACACCACAGCACACAACCCCCTCCGAGGGTTTTATCTCTTAGGGTCTCATCCATCTGCTAGTCGTCCCTCCCAATCATTAATTCTGCTCCTCCCCAGGTGGCTCTCCTCTGTCTGTGGTGCGATGTGTGATTAAGCTAAAAACGAACCGTGAGGATTAAATAGAATCTAAAGTTCTCCAAGAGGAGATGGAGGAAGAGAGAGAAAAAGAGAGAGAGGACTGATCGTTCCATTCAGATGGTGTTGAGGCTGTGTGTATTCCCATGTACACTGCCAGTTCTAATCTGTTATACCTAGACGGTTTGCTGTATGGGGCAGATGGGATCTGCTTATGTTTAATCTGTACCTGCTGGCAGACAGCGACATTACAACAGTACACATCTTTCAACCTCCATTAGGATCTTTATTAGTGATGTTTGTTACCAACATTCGGACCGTAACTAAAGAAGTGAAACACTGCATACTAAGTTCTTATTTTGTTTCCTGCCACCATACTAAGGAGTATAGCGATACTGGTATGGCTAGTAAATGTGATGGCTAGTAAAATCACATCAACAAGATCACAATATACTGGCTGAGATACAGTGCATTGGTTTGACTATTCAAGCAACATAATTATTACTACCAAGAAAATATTGTCTTGACTAGAGCAGCAACAATATCTATATTGTACAGAGATATGCCTAATGAAGGAACTCCACTGACCCACTGTGGGCGTCGTCACGGGGCGTAATGAAACCAGGAGAAAGCAGACAAGGAATATCTGTGTCTTTAATAAGCTCTCTGGATCCTGCAGTGTCCCTGTTCCATTTCTAAGTGAGACTGGGACTCATCCTCATCAGTGTTCTGCATGTCCTCTAAATGCACCCCACCCCCCACCCTCCTCCTCAGGTCTCCTCCAAAGGAGGCTTTCATCTTTTCCTCAACCTTTGTTTACGTCGCTCCAGGTTCCCGACAGCTAATCACAACCATCGGGGGCTGGTACAAATCTTACGTGTGGGGCGTGCAGTGCAGCCACGGCCTAGTCAGTGTGGGATGGGGGATGGGGTTGGCAGTCAAAGCTGGAGTCACAGTGCATTCTGAAAGAGTTTGGACTTTTTCCACATTTTGTTACATTATAGCCTTATTCCAAAATTGATAACAGTATTCAGACCCTTTACTCAGTATTTTGTTGAAGCACCTTTGGCAGCAATTACAGCCTCGAGTCTTCTTGGGTATGACGCTACAAGCTTGGCACACCTGTATTTGGGGAGTTTCTCCCATTATTCCCTGCAGATCCTCTCACACTCAAATCAGGTTGGATGGGGAGCGTCGCTGCACAGCTATTTTCAGGTCTCTCCAGAGATGTTAAATCTGGTTCAAGTCCAGGCTCTGGCTGGGCCACTCAAGGACATTCAGAGACTTGTCCCGAAGCCACTCCTGCATTGCCTTGGCTGTGTGCTTAGGGTCGTTGTTCTGTTGGAAGGTGAACCTTTGCCCCAGTCTGAGGTCCTGAGCTCTCTGGAGCAGGTTTTCATCAAGGATCTCTCTGTACATTGCTTCGTTCATCTTTCCTTCAATCCTGACTAGTCTCCCAGTCCCTGCTGCTGAAAAACTTCCCCACCACATGATGCTGCCACCACCATGCGGAAGCTCAGTTTGGCAGGTCAGGCATCTCTAGCAAGAGTCTTGGTAGTTCCAAACGTGGAAGCCACTGTGTTCTTGGGGTACCTTCAACGCCACAGAAATGTTTTCGTACCCTTCCCAAGATCTGTGCATGTACACAATCCTGTCTCGGAGCTCTACGGACAATTCCTTTGACCTCATAGATTGGTTTTTGCCCTGACATGCACTGTCAACTGTGGGACCTTTTATAGACAGGTGTGTGCGACCCTTTCAAAATCATGTCCCAACAATTTAATTTAACACAGGTGGACTCCAATCAAGTTGTAGAAAGCATCAAGGATGATCAATGGAAACAGGATGCACCTGAGCTCTATTTCGAGTCTCATAGCAAAGGGTCTGAATACATGTGTAAATAAGGTATGTTTTTTTTATTTTGTATAAAGTTGCAAACATGTCTAAAAACCTGTGTTTGCTTCGTCATAATGGGGTCGTGTGTGTAGATTGATGATAAGAAGAAAAAAATTTTTAAATCCATTTTAGAATCAGGCTGTAAAGTAACAAAATGTGGAAAAAGTCAAGGGGTCTGAATACTTTCCGAACGCACGGTATATGAAAAATAGTCACCTTAAATTTAAGAAGCAGGAGCATCTAGGAGTCAAGGCCAACTGTCCCCCAGAGGCACACGTAAAGAGATACACCTCGGAGCAACGTCTCAGAAGTTTCCGTGTATTAAGGAGATCGAGAGAATAGTATGTTCGTTTACACGTATACGGCACAGCTAGAGAAAGTGAAGTGACACCGTCTTTAATATACTGTGGGGTGCATGAAGTGGTCATAAGCGATGTCCTCAGATCAGACTTAATCCTGACATGTGTTTGAGGTATTTGTGTTGACCGATGACAGTACAGCAGATTCCCCAGCTGCTTGGAATGCAGACCCCCTTCAGCTGGTGGGATTTCATTATTAACCAGGGACTCATGGGTTAATGGCTCCTGATCCCATCCATCTGCCGCCTCTCATAAACACAACCCTGAGTGTGTAAAGGTATGCAGCGGAACCCTGAGGGAGTGAGGTATGCGGTCCTCTCCTCTACTCACTCCGTTCTAACACAGCATGTGGTGGAACACGATGCCTTGTATTGCAGGGCATTGCAGGCAACAGCAGGAAGGAGCTGATTATCAGCATCCTGGAATTTGGAATTCTCATCAACATTTGAAATATTTATGCTGGTAAAAACATTATCCAGTATGAAGCGGAGGCTCAAATTGCTTTGAGTAGAAAAATGTTGTGTTGTTCCAAATCTTCACGCACCCTTCCATTAGAAACGTGGTACAGGACGTTAAGATTGGCGTTGAGTGGATCTAGGGCTTTGATAGTAAGTTATTTAGGTCATTACCAGAGAAATTCTGATCCAAGAACGTCTCTGACTAGAGCTGTTCAAATTCAAGGAACATGACCTTTGATGAATAGGGTAGCATGCACACCTAGCAACCTAACATGTTGTACAGAGGTTGAGCCAGGAGCATACCTGGAAACAAATCAGCTTCCCGTGATATCACCACAGAGGTTGAGCCAGGAGCATACCTGGCAACAAATCAGCTTCCCGTGATATCACCACAGAGGTTGAGCCAGGAGCATACCTGGCAACATAACAACTTGCCATGTTCCAGCATACTATACAGAGGCAAAGCTAGAAGAGTGATTCCTCATGAAACCAGGACAAAAAAGACCATGATGGTGGAGATTTTCACTAATGTAAAGCCATAGAATAGTCCTTTGGAGGAAGAATTGTTGACATATGACGTTTGTATCTAAAAGCATAATTGAGAAATAATTGATCAAAGTTGGCATAGTTGACATGTTGGCCTCCTTTAAGACTCCATAATGTTTGATGCTCCAAAGAAATAATGGGTGTCATGAAGCTGTATTTGATCTGTACTGAGTCATATTTTACTAACTTTTTTTTTTTTTTTTACATTAATTTATGAAAGTAAGTAAATCACACACAATAGTGCTCACACTATGTCTATGCCCCCACATGAATACTTATATTTCTGTGTTAGTCAATGTTCTCTATATTCTGGGCTGTTTGTAAAAATGGCCATAATCCAGAACATGGCTAGAGGACAATAATTCCATCAGCTGATTGGGCCAGGTCTCCACTATCTGCAGTCATGTGGCTATTGGCTAACTCTGACCCTGGATCAGTCCAGTTCTTTTACCTAATCAAGCTAACTCTATCATGATGGACAGCAGCCATTACCTCACATCATTCATGACAACCTGCAGTGGAAATTGGACAGACCGTTACTCTGGGTCAATACCGCATGCAATGGACAGTACATCCCTGAGTCAATAGGCTATGGCATCAGCATACTATTGATACTGTAAGGCAGTGGACAGCACACAAAGTACCTCTGGCTGCGAGACAATAGCATCAGCATACTGTAAGACTGAAGATGGGATTTACCTCCATGGATTTCGACCCCTGGACTTTTTCCACATTTTGTTACGTTACAGCCTGATTCTAAAATTGATTTAATAGATGTTTTTTCTCTCATTCATTTACACACAATACCCCATAATAACAACGCAAAAACAGGTTTATCACAATTATATCAAAAATCACATTTATAAGTATTCATACCCTTTACACGGTACTTTGTTGAAGCACCTTTGGTAGTAATTATAGCCTTGAGTCTTCTTGGGTTTGACGCTACAAGCTTGGCACATTTGTATTTGGGGAGTTTCTCCCATTATTTTCTGCAGACGCTCTCAAACTGAATTTACCACAGGTGGACTCCAATCAAGTTGTGGAAACATCAAGAATGATCAATGGAAACAGGATGCACCGGAGCACAATTTTGAGTCTCAAAGCAAAGGGTATGTTTTAAATGTTTTTATAGATTTGCAAACATTTCTAAAAACCTGTTTTCACTTTGTCATTATGGGGTATTGTGTCTAGATTGACGAAAACAAATATTTCATCCATTTTAGAAGAAGGCTTTAACTTAAAATGAGGGAAAAGTCCAGGGGTTTGAATACTTTCCAAATGTACAAGTCACTTTACAGTGCAGATTCAGAGCTAGGCTATTGATTGGACCAGGTTCAGGTATGGATCGACTGCAACTGCCAAAAATGAGCTGTGCAGACAAAACATTGCCCTTGGTGAACAACATAGGCAAACAAAGCACATTCATTCATGGCGCTGCTGCGGGGGAGAAAGAGTTGAACATTCCAAAGCGGTTTATATCTCCACCCGTCTCTGCCTCTCTCTCTCTCTCCCGCTGTCCGTCTCTGGGCCTTTTAATCAAAAAGGATGCATGAGCACCAACATGTGAAATTCAAAAAGAGCATATCAAATTGGGTGTCAAATGAAAGCCAAGAGTCTATATTTTGGGGGAAATGAAAGCAGATACATTTAAAAAATTAAAGTAATAATAATAATAATAATCGTCAAAATGTGGCATAAGTAAAGGCTTTGATTTCTGGATAAAAACCATCTACCAGAAAAAGTCTTAACAGGTATCAGAAATATATCAAAACACTATAATGTTGCACGGTAAGACCCCCGCTAACTAACATCAACACTCATATTTCGTTTTGGAGAAATTGTTTACCTTATGGAAGTTGAAGAAATATTGCCTCGTGCTTTGTAATTTCATTATCAAAAACTCACATATCTTTCAGATATTTTTACATTTCTCTTCTGAGGATAATAAACGTTCACAAAAGTAAAGTAAATTACTTAGTGATTTTGCTGATAATAATTCATAAATGAAATGTATAAGTGATTAAAACTCATTATTGCGTTCACAAATTGGTTAGGGAATTACCAAATAATCAGTAACAGAATTACTGCAACTGAATTGGCTACAATAGGAAATCATAATAGTTACAAACCACAGTTGGGTCACCCGCTACTGTCCTCCCTTCTACTGGCATCCTGTTATGTTTAGCTCAGAACAGTTTTCTTTGTCTTTCTGTTGTCTGGTGGTCAAACCAAGAGTGTTAAAACAGTCTGGACAACCCTCTCTCTCTCTCTCTCTCTCTCTCTGCTTCCTCTCTCTCACTCTCCAGTTAATGTCACTTCTCCCAGCTCTTACTGACACCTACCCATGAGCCTCCTCTCTTTCCATTGACCTTAACCAGCATCCTGACCCACTGAGCACTGACCGACACCGGATATGGAAAGTAGATGACATTTGGTCAGTCCACCCTGGACTTGATGTTAATGTCCAGGTCATGTGGTTTGGTAAGAAGAATGCCCCTCTCCCCACAGGTGTGATTACAACCTCCTGAGTAGAGGCATGGCCGATTAATTAGGGACGATTTCAAGTTTTCATAACAATCGGTAATCGGACGCCGATTATGGCCGATTACGTTGCAATCCACAAGGGAACTGCGTGGCAGGCTGACCACCTGTTACACGATTGCAGCATCAAAAGGACCTTGTGGCTGCAAGGAGCCAAGGTAAGTTGCTAGCTAGCGTTAAACTTATCTTATAAAAAACAATCAATCTTTACATAATCACTAGTTAACTACACGGGGTTGATGATATTACTAGGTTAACTAGCTTGTCCTGCGTTCCAAATAATCAATGTGGTGTTTGTTAATTTATCATCGAATCACAGCCTACTTCAACTTTGTCAAACAAGTGATGATTTAACAAAAGCGCATGTGTGAAAAAAGCACAATCTTTGCACAAATGTACCTAACCATGAACATCAATGCCTTTCAAGTGTATATTTTTAAACCTGCATATTTAGTTAAAAGAAATTCATGTTAGCAGGAAATATTAACTAGGGAAATTGTGTCACTTCTCTTGTGTTCATTGCACACAGAGTCAGGGTATATGCAACAGTTTGGGCCGCCTGGCTCGTTGTGAACTGTGTGACCGTAATTATTTTGCCAGAATTTTACATAATTATGACATAACATTGAAGGTTGTGCAATGTAACAGCAATATTTAGACTTAGGGTTGCCACCCTTTCGATAAAACACGGAACGGTTCCGTATTTCACTGAAAGAATAAACGTTTGTTGTTTTTTTTTCCGGATTTGACCATATTAATGACCAAAGGCTCGCATTTCTGTGTTTATTATATTATAATTGAGTCCATGATTTGATATAGCAGTCTGAGAGTTGGTGGGCAGCAGCAGGCTCATAAGCATTAATTCAAACAGCACTTCACTGCGTTTGCCAGCAGCTCTTAGAAATGCTTGAAGCAAAGCCTTGTTTATGACTTCAAGCCTATCAACTCTGGGATTAGTATTCTAAAGTGCCTATTAGAACATCCAATAGTCAAAAGGTATATGAAATACAAATGGTATATAGAGAAATTGTCGACACGTCATAATTCCTATAATAACTACAACCTAAAACTTCTTTACTGGGAATATTGAAGAACTGGAAATATTGAACCACCAGCTTTCATATGTTCTCATGTTCTGAGCAAGGAACTTAAACGTTAGCTTTTTTACATGGCACATATTGCCCTTTTACTTTCTTCTCCAACACCGCGTTTTTGCATTATTTAAACCAAATGAAACGTTATTATTTATGTATTATATTAAGTTAAAATAAAAGTGTTCAATGTTCATTCAGTACTGTTGTAAGTGTCTATATATAAAAATTGTCTGATTAATCAGTATTGGCTTTTGCGTTAAAAAAAATATCATAATCGGTCGACCTCTACTCCTGAGGGTTTAGAGCTTGAGGTAGTCACCTCATACAGGTACTTGGGAGTATGGCTCGATGGTACACTGTCCTTCTCTCAGCACATATCAAAGCTGCAGGATAAAGTTAAATCTAGACTTTGTTTCCTCTATCATCATCGCTCCTCTTTCACCCCAGCTTCCAAACTAACCCTGATTCAGATGACCATCCTACCCATGCTAGATTACAGAGATTTCATTTATAGATCAACAGGTAAGGGCACTCTCAAGCGGCTAGATGTTCTTTACCATTCGGCCATCAGATTTGTCACAAATTCTCCTTATAGGACACATTACTGCACTCTATACTCCTCTGTAAACTGGTCATCTCTGTATACCTGTCGCAAGACCCACTGGTTGATGATTATTTATAAAACCCTCTTAGGCCTCACTCCCCCCTATCTGAGATATCTACTACAGCCCTCATCCTCCATACAACACCCATTCTGCCAGTCACATTCTATTAAAGGTCCCCAAAGCACACACATCCCTGGGTCGCTCCTCTTTGCAGTTCGCTGCAGCTAGCGACTGGAACAAGCTGCAACAAACACTCAAACTGGACAGTTTTATCTCAATCTTTTCATTCAAAGACTCAATCATGGACACTCTTACTGACAGTTGTGGCTGCTTAGCGTGATGTATTGTTGTCTCTACCTCCTTGCTCTTTGTGCTGTTGTCTGTGCCCAAGAATGTTTGTACCATGTTTTGTGCTGCTGCCATGTTGTTGTCATGTGTTGCTACCATGCTATGTTGTCGTCTTCAGTTTCTCTTTATGTAGTGTTCTGGTGTCTCTTGTCATGATGTGCGTTTTGTCCTATTTTTAAAAAAAATCCCAGCCCCCGTAGGAGGCCTTTTGCCTTTTGGTAGGCAGTCTTTGTAAATAACAATATGTTTGTAACTGACTTGCTGACATAATTATGCATTTCTGTATCGTACAGGTCAGGGACCCATGATGTCATTCTGTTACCATAATTCCGTTACCAGGTGTAAATCCACTTCACTTACTGTAGTTCAATAACCAAAATATATTTTTAACTCAACGTGTCCTGTCAAGACTTTTTCTGGTAGATGTTTTCTAAGATGTGTTTATCCAGAAATCAAAGCCTTTACTTATGCCACATTTTGAAAATGGAAAATGCCACACTATATTTGATTTTTTATCATCTATGCCTTCATTTCCCAAAAATAGACTCTAAGCTTTCATTTGACACCCAATGTGATATGGTCTTAAGAATTTCTGCAGACATCTTTGAATCATCATTTGGAGCAAATATTTAAATTGGGGGGGGGGTCATCAAACTGACTGAGATTTTCTCCTATTTCCTTAGCATCTGCACTTCCTTAGCATCTGCACAGTTATTCTACTAAATTAGTTTGTCGATTTTCAGTGGAAATCAAAGTAGTCCTTGTGAATAGTTGTATGGTTTGTTAAAAATCCGTTTTTCATACATTTTAAAGTGAAGTGAAAGCGTATTTCCGCTACCCTGGAATCGCCTCTCTCCTCCCTCCTGTGGGCTGCAGGCAGGCAGCAGCACAAGCAGAGCTGACATTCAGTATTATTCAGCGGGGTCGTGGCGGTGGTGCATGCTGGCTGGGTAAAGCAATAATATGGAGGGTGTGCATGTGTGTGTGTCTACTGGATAACGCAGATATATTTCACCGACCCTGTAGGGCAGGCGTGAGCAGCCTAGGGGGCCCCTGTCATCTTGGGCGCAACACAGAAGAGCAGAGTAGGGAATTGTATAGAGGGAATTGAATTGACTTGGCCTAATTACACTAAGAAAAATATCTTCATTTAATGCAAGAAAAATCGGCCTAAAATCTGGAATCCGTCATTTTGAATCAGTCCGTTTGCGATATGACAACAAGAAAGAAGCTACAGCGAAAAAAACAACGTTCAGATAATTGTTTTACCTCTGACCATATAAGGAGCACAATATGTACTGCAATTTCTTGACCATGCTGTGCGACGCTCCGCAAACCAAAACATTAACAACGATGGTGGGGCCGTTTTCCCCCGACTGCGGAGTCCATCTTTAAATAATCAGAATGTCGGACTATTTGCAGTCAGATTGACAAATCACTCATTTTCAATTTAAGCTGGGACTGTTTTTCCATAGCCTGTGAGGTGAGTTTGGCAATAGCCACATATAACTCAGTCAGTGTAGCCTTTTAAATGGCAGTGTGGTTGATCTGTAAGGGGAACTCTGGTGCACATGGTGGTTTAAAGGTCAAACATGACTGGAGGCTGTAGATAGGTATTTACAGTGAAGTGGACTGAATCCATCAGATGGCCGGGAGGGGGTGTGTGTGTGTGTGTGTGTGTGTGAGAGAGTGAGAGAGAGATAATTAATTGAATTTAGAGTGGGGGGAGGTTGTAAGATTAAGGATGAGCCCCTTTGAATGTATTTGAGAGAGAGCCAGAAGGGGGAGCAGAGAGCAAGACATGTTTGTGAGCAGCAGTGAGGCGATGCCCTTTGACCTCAGCCTCATCCACTCTGCTATAGGACACGTGATAGGACCTTGTCAATGTTCACTCACCTGTCATGGAGACTTTTATTTACAGCGCTATGGCAACAAAACCCTGGGGGTTAAGCAAACCTTTGGGGTAACTATACTGGTTTTCTTAGAGTGAGCCATAGAAAGAGATGGAAGATAAGGGTCAATATGGGTGGAAGATGACAAAAGTCAAAACTACCAAGTTGCACAAAATGAACAAAATAGATTTGACCCAAGATGACAGACTGCCCTTTCTCTAAATTGGTCCTGTGGTTGAGGGCACTAGTTGGGCTGGGAGAGTTGAGGTCCAGTTAACTACAGCACCACAGGGGACTCAGCCATTGGCTTCTTACTTATTTATACTAATTAAATAGCCGCCATTCCAGGGGATTTGGGGCGGCTGCATTATCAACAGTTGGAACTAATTAGTGTCAAGACGCTATTTAATTACAGAAACCAATGTTTGGAATTATACACACCATTACACTGTCTTTTTTTATTTTTTCCTTCTCTCTGTCACAGTCTGTCGCAGTGTTGGGGGTGTGAGTGGTGTGAGCAGCAGGCTGGCTCAGAGTGGAGTGAGACAATGATGCCAGAAGGGTGTGTGTGTCTTCTGATGTGTGCACGTGTGTATGTGCATGGGATATATATGTATTATTATTATTATTATTATCATCATCATATAATATACATATGCAGTTGAAGTCGGAAGTTTACATACACTTAGGTTGGAGTCATTAAAACCGTTTTTCAACCACTCAACCACTTCAACCGTTTTTCAACCACAAGTCATTTTTCCAACAATTGTTTACAGACAGATTATTTCACTTATAATTCACTGTATCAGAATTCCAGTGGGTCAGATGTTTACATACAGTAAGTTGACTGTGCCTTTAAACAGCTTGGAAAATTCCAGAAAATGATGTCATGGCTTTAGAAGCTTCTGATAGGCTAATTGACATCATTTGAGTCAATTGGAGGTGTACCTGTGGATGTATTTCAAGGCCTACCTTCAAACTCCGTGCTTCTTTGCTTGACATCAGGTGAAAATCAATAGAAATCAGCCAAGACCTCAGAAAACAAATTGTAGACCTCCACAAGTCTAGTTCATCCTTGGGAGCAATTTCCAAATGCCTGAAGGTACCACGTTTCATCTGTACAAACAATAGTACGCAAGTATAAACACCATGAGACCACGCAGCCGCTCAGGAAGGAGACGTGTTCAGTCTCCTAGAGACGAACGTACTTTGGTGCAAAAAGTGCAAATCCATCCCAGAACAGCAGCAAAGGACCTTGTGAAGATGCTGTAGAAAACAGGTACAAAAGTATCTATATCCACAGTAAAACGAGTCCTATATCGACATAACCTGAAAGGCCGCTCAGCAAGGAAGAAGCCACTGCTCCAAAACCGCCATAGAAAAGCCAGACTACGGTTTGCAACTGCACATGGGGACAAAGATCGTACTTTTTTGGGAGAAATGTCCCCTGGTCTGATGAAACAAAAATAGAACTGTTTGGCCATAATGACCATCGTTATGTTTGGAGGAAAAAGGGGGATGCTTGCAAGCTGAAGAACACCATCCCAACCGTGAAGCACAGGGGTGGCAGCAACATGTTGTGGGGGTGCTTTGCTGCAGGAGGGACTGGTGCACTTCACAAAATAGATGGTATCATGAGGATGGAAAATATATTGAAGCAACATCTCAAGACATCAGTCAGGAAGGTAAAGCTTGGTCGCAAATGGGTATTCCAAATGGACAATGACCCCAGGCATACTTCCAAAGTTGTGGCAAAATGGCTTAAGGACAATGAAGTCAAGGTATTGTAGTGGCCATCACAAAGCCATGACCTCAATCCTATAGGAAATTTGTGTGCGAGCAAGGAGGCCTACAAACCTGACTCGGTTACACCAGCTCTGTCAGGAGGAATGGACCAAAATTCACCCAACTTATTGTGGAAGGCTACCGAAAACGTTTGACCCAAGTTAAACAATTTAAAAGCAATGCTACCAAATACTAATTGAGTGTATGTAAACTTCTGACCCACTGGGAATGTGATGAAAAAAATAAAAGCTGAAATAAATCATTCTCTCTACTATTATTCTGACATTTTACATTCTTAAAATATAGAGGTGATCCTAACTGACCTAAAACAGGGAATTCTTACTAGGATTAAATGTCAGGAATTGTGAAAAAACTGATTTTAAATGTAGTTGGCTAAGGTGTGTGTAAACTTCTGACATCACACACACACAAACTGGGAGAGTGTGGCACGCAGGGGCCCCTCCATCTGTCAAGCCTGTGCTGCTGCTGCGGAGTCTCTTGCGCGTTCTCATGCACATATGAACGTGTGTGTGAGAGCGTGCAAGAGACTCCTCCGCAGCAGCACAGGCTGGACAGATGGAGGGGCCCCTGAGTGCCACACCCTCCCAGTTGCAACCCTTCTCTAGCTCTTGTATTGGCTCTGAGCCAACCCAACATGGCGGGTTGTCATGAGGAGCCAGTGCAGTGGCAGAGCGGCACATTAGAGTGTCTCTCTTCGTGCAGCCACCGAGCCAGTCGCACTGCTCCATCTCCAGGAGACGTAGCAGAGTTTAGCAGTGCCACTTTGCCTCAGCTGCTATCTGATATGCTGTCACTCACCTGGCACTGCGGCAGGCGGCAGCACCCCGGGCCATCAACGACATCTTACTCCATCCCACTTTCTCTGCCTTTTCTAACACATTCACCCTCTATCACTAAGGGAAACATGTTGTACCTTGGCTTCTGGAAACCCAATTTGCCGTGGTTGAAGATAGAGATTCTCACACATCTGCAGGATTTTAAAAATTGTTTATGTAGCTACTGCCCAATCTGGTTGCTCGGTTATGGACCTTAGAAAGGTCCTCAACGTCACCATTGTCCTTGTTTTTAAGCAATGTCGTGCTGCTATTTTAATTGACTTAGCCAAAGCTTTTGATACGGTAGACCATTCCATTCTTGTGGGCAGGCTAAGGGGTATTGGTGTCTGAGGGGTCTTTGGCCTGGTTTGCTAACTACCGCTCTCAAAGTGTGCAGTGTATAGTCAGAACATCTGCTGTCTCAGCCACTGCCTGTCACCAAGGGAGTACCCCAAGGCTCGATCCTAGGCCTCACGCTCTTCTCAATTTACATCAACAACATAGCTCAGGCAGTAGGAAGCGCTGTCATCCATGTATATGCAGATGATAGTCTTATACTCAGCAGGTCCCTCCCCAGATTGTGTGTTAAACGCTCTACAACAAAGCTGTCTTACGTGTCCAACAAGCTTTCTCTGCCCTTAACCTTGTTCTGAACACCTCCAAAACAAAGGTCATGTGGTTTGGTAAGAAGAATTCCCCTCCCCACAGGTGTGATTACTACCTCTGAGGGTTTAGAGCTTGAGGTACTCACCTCATACAAGTACTTGGGAGTATGGCTAGATGGTACACTGTCCTTCTCTCAGCACATATCAAAACTACAGGCTAAAGTTAAATCTAGACTTGGTTTCCTCTTTTATCATCGCTCCTCTTTCACCCCAGCTGCCAAACTAACCCTGATTCAGTTGACCATCCTACCCATACTAGATTACGGAGATGTAATTTACAGATCGACAGATAAGGTCGATAAGGTCGACAGATCGACAGGTGCTCTTTAGTGGCTAGATGTTCTTTACCATTCGGCCATCAGATTTGCCACCAATACCTCTTATAGAACACATCACTGAACTCTATACTCCTCTGAAAACTAGTCATCTCTGTATACCTGTCGCAAGACCCACTGGTTGATGCTTATTTATAAAACCCTCTTAGGCCTCACTCCCCCCTATCTGAGATATCTACTGCAGCCCTCATCCTCCACATACAACACCCGTTCTGCCAGTCACATTCTGTTAAAGGTCGCCAAAGCACACACATCCCTGGGTCGCTCGTCTTTTCAGTTCGCAGCAGCTAGCGACTGGAATGAGCTGGGAAAAAAATCAAATTAGACAGTTCTCAATCTCTTCATTCAAAGACTCAATAATGGCCACTTTTACTGACAGTGGTGGCTGTTTTGCGTGATGTATTGTTGTCTCTACCTTCTTGCCCTATGTGCTGTTGTCTGTTGTGCCCAATAATGTTTGTACCCTGTGCTGCTGCCATGTTGTTGTTGCTACCATGTTGTCATGTGTTGCTGTCATGCTATGTTTCTCTAGGTCTCTCTGTGTTGCGGTGTCTAGTCGTGATGTGTGTTTTGCCCAATATTTTAATTTAATTCACTTTTAATCCCAGCCCCCGTAGGAGGCCTTCTGCCTTTTGGTAGGCCGTCATTGTAAATAAGATGTTTTCTTAACTGACTTGCCTAGGTAAATAGAGGTTAAATAAAATGACCAATTTTTATTTTTTTTAATCCGCTGCCTACGTAGCTGCTGCTCAGTGCTCCCCTGCCGCTTCCCCCCTCGATCGGCGATGAACACCTTTGTCTGGCGTAGCCTACAAACCTCATCTTGTACACAAAGGAAATGGTCGACATGTTCTAACTACTGCATTCCATGCCTCAGTGGGTTATTATTAAGCCTCAGCAGTTCCGGGGGGGTGTTAGATTACATACATTGTTCACAAAAAAACATGATCAAATGTTCGTACAAACTTAGATTGTTTTTTTTGCCACAATGCAAAGCTCAAGTGGCGAGTTACATGCAGCTATCTAGACAGCATGTGAAACACAAGCGAGACACAGAGAGTCGAATTGTGACCGACCAGCTCAATCTTAGATAGCAACATTTGAAAGTGTTTTTTTACATAAATAAAAGTAAACTCAGAGCTAGAAAACGGTATATCATACACTGTAGTTGAGGAACAATGGGAAAGTAATTCTGCTTTGAAAGTTGATAAACTTGTAACCTCACTTTTGAGAAAAATAGTCCTGTAATGTTGTGGATTTTATCTATCGACACTTGTTGCAGTGACATCATAACCTTCTATTGAAATAGTTACTTGTGTAGGAGAGTTAAAAGGGTTATTCTGTCAAACTCCAAATTATTAGAACAGTACACAACGCAGAACAACCAGGTTAAGGGTCAGTGGCCCAAACCCGCAAACAGGAATATTCCAAGTTCAGACAGAAGGGGAGAGTCAGATCTCCAGGAACTTTACTTTTGGTGTCTATTTTTTTATTGTTGCCCTACTAGTGCTGCCTGTTGATGTTAAGTAGGCAGCTACAGTAGCTGAATGACGTTAACATCTTCGTGTTTTATTTTATTAAATGTATTTCATCTGGGTGCTTACGTCACCTACTAACACCCTGGAACGACCCATAGCTCCCGTTCTCCGCAGTCCGAGAAAACACAGGGAGAACGGTATGTGTTGCAGATTACTCCTTCGTAGAAATCTATAACATGAAATAAATAAAGCATCCCAAGGTTAATGCTGGGGAGAGTCAGATCGACATAATACTATGGTAGATCGACATAAAAGCCAAAAAGACAGCCGTGGTGTCGCTCTTCATTTCTTGGTTCTCCTGTGGTTCACATAAAGACTGCTACACTTGCATAGTGGAGTCTTTTATTTAGACATGTACTATAGCTAGCTAAACAATGAACCATAATCCCAACTCATAATGTTATGATCCTGAAATTAATCTACAGGCAACTAACCAACCAGGTTCAATGTTAGCTAGCTAATATTACTACACAGACCATACATGTAACGTTAGCTAGCTAGCCAGCCAGCTAACGTTAGCTAGCTCGCTAACAGTAGACTAACTTGAAATGAAAACAACTTTGACAAAATTAGAAACGTGTAATAACTGAAAATGTAGCTAGCTAGACTCCCGTATACATGGATGGATGCTTCTCGCCATGGTTGCCCTTAGTTTGAAGATGTAAACCAGAGCCATCTGTGTTCTCTTTTTCGACTCGGTCTGCATATTTGCAATCAAACGCCAGAATGTTCTCTATATCTTTAGCTATCATACTCGAATTCCACTGATTTCAAAACACAGTCCTCCAGAAAGTGGAGAGCAACACTTATGCTGTTCAACTAGGTGATATATTTTTAAAAAGCTGCATTAGAAAGAATTACCTACACATACCAGCTCATATTATCAACAGAAGCATGCTACATGGCAGACCAATCCGAACTAATCTCTCGGCATGTCCAGCACACTCATTATCTCAGCCAATCATTGCTAGTGGGAAGGTTGCAGGCTTTTTCCGTGGCTAAACCAACTAGGCTCGTATTTACAGATGGCATACAAGTTTGTTATTGAGGCACATGAAAGTTCACATGTTCCAGAAGGCATCTGTCAGAAAACGCATTTTGAAAAAATAGAAATGTATGTTCAAAAGATGCTTATGCGAAGTTGTGACGCGGGACATATGCCTAGTTTCCCTGAAACTAGTCACAATTACTGATTTTTGCCATCATAATTGCAAACATTGGCTAAGCAGAAGGCAGACAGGTAGTCAAATTAGAAGTGTTCTTATTTAGCAACTCCGGCAAGTGCCTACGATAAGGCAGCAACTACAAATATTAGCCCACGTCACACAAAAACTGATTGTTTTTGCTCCAATGCAATGTGTAGGGACTGTTTCCTGCTTGTGCAACTGCAATATCCGTTACAACAGACAGGGAAGGTTGTATAGCCTTCATAATATATGTTTTTTCAAATCGCCGACAGGCTTTTTATTTCAGCTGTTCAGAAATATGAACTAGAGACATAGGCTATACTACAGTGGTTCCTCCTTTAAAAGTTGCAAGCTTACACGGTGGGACTTAGAGGTACCCAGCGTCACGGCTTCATTGCTCCAGATCACCACAAGGGGGAGTTAGAGCACTCATTGTGCATTTGGGTCCCAAATGTGACCAGTCATATCGAGTGGTTCCAATGACGAATTTGACACGAGTCACCCGTCCCTGGTGGCTTTCTTCAACAAAGATGTCTGACAAAACATTACGGGGGAAGCAAATGTAAGTCATTATAATGTCATAACGAGTCAAGCTAAAAATGTACAATTGAGAGGAATATGTTAGTTAATGGAGAGAAATTATTGTGCATAGTTTTAGTCAAAGTTGATTTACGAAAACCGCGATATAAGAAGTTAACTGACTAGCTAACATTAGCCAGATAGCTTGCTGGTGTTATGACATGAGGACAGAATAACATTGTAATTTGTGTTGTTTAATGTTTTAGAGACTCCTGAGAAAACCAGCAAACCAGGCTGTCATCTTGGGAAACAGTGGATGTAAAGAATCTAGCTAGCTTAAACATTTACTGCAAATTGAATGTACAATTGTGTACGCTTGCCTTGCTGTACAATGCAGCTGAAGTAACATAGCTAGCTAACTATTTATTTGCTTATTGTGTAGTGGAGGATAAAAAGAACTGTATGCCTATGGATGTGTAGTTAGCTACAGGATGTAGCCGATCTGTGTATGGACCCTTAAACGTTAGGTTCATACCAATCTTTGAACCTCAGCTATCATAGTTGTTGTATCAACTTCAAGTATAAGTGGCATTAATGAAGCCTATGGATTGATTTGAATATAATAACTTTATTGTGATGAGGATGCAAGTCCTATATACATTTACTGCAGTTAATCCCACACATGAGATCCCCCACATTGTAGCCTGTACATTGAATATATTCACTGATCATGTACTTTCCCTTGGCAAATAAGTGTGTGGTTCAGGTATGAATCTCTGAGACATTATTTTTCAGTCATATCCAATAGCAGGTGTATGAAACTCCATTCTTTGCATGATGCTGTGTCTGCAGGTATGTATTACAATTATACACTTCAAAAACCTATGCATATCTAACTCCCTTCATCTGCATTAATCTGAGGACACAGGATAGTATTTCAATGAGATACTTAATTTGAACCAGTGGAGAATGTGAAACGTTTTATTGAGAGAAGTTAATTATCCAGGTGTTATAAATACATAATACATGCATTACAATTATGATAATTGTAATATTATATTACGAATACAAGTTGAATCTGTACTTCAATGCACATATGGTATGGGAGAAAGACGAGGTGGGGAGAGAGGTGTAGAAGACAGAAAGGGAAAGAGGTAAGAACAGAGGCAGACAGCATATGATTAACTATGAAATAACACATATTTAACAGTTAACTAATTTGTATTTACAAGGACAGCCTACTCCTTCCTCCCCGTCGGTGGATTGAACCCCTGTCTCCCGTCCGCACGACACAGGGATTCTTTAGCTAAATAGTCCAGTACTGTACTGCCGACCGTCATTTTGTACAGCGCCATATTTTCCGTTCTTGGTATATTGTAATTACTTCGCCACGTGGCCTATTTATTGCCTTACCTCCCTTATCTTACCTCATTTGCACACACTGTATATAGACTTTTTCTACTGTATTATTGACTGTATGTTTGTTTATTCCATGTGTAACTCTGTGTTGTTGTATGTGTCGAACTGCTTTGCTTTATCTTGGCCAGGTTGCAGTTGAAAATGAGAACTTGTTCTCAACTAGCCTACCTGGTTAAATAAAGGTGAAATAAAAATAAATAAAAATAGTTCAGAAGAGGGTGAGTAAAGAGAGAAAGGTGAATGGAGGTTCCAGATCTGTAGCTTTGAGGAATACATTTCCAGAGGGGCGAGGTGGGGGTGGGCCGAAAACTCTATTCGCAGTCAAGGCCATTGTATGAACTACTCTACTGTATCTAGGTGCTAGGGATGAGTGATCAAGGACAGTTTATTTTCTCCCCATAGCAGTACTGTGCTGTCGCATTGAGGCTCCGTAGGCCAGAGTCCATAGCAATACTCTACTTTCGCCTCTCACAGTCACAGCCTGACCCGCTATGTGAGCGTGACAAAGCCTTGTTCACAGAGTTTCTCTCTCTGAACCTGCTGAGACGCATCTAATTTAAAACCGCTCACACCTGTTGGGAAGAGTCATGAAATAAGGAAGACACCGGTTACCATAGAGATAAGAGATCCGTTTTGATGTGAATCAACGCCACTGTTGAAAGGTGCTGAGCAGTGGGACATATTGTCCTTACTCGGAACTAACTTAAAGATGCCACGAGGTCATCTAGACAGTCATTATACAGGGTAGAAATTGATAGCTCGATTAGCAAATTTGAAATGGTTCGTGTCTAAGACTAAAAATAAATGTAGAGGTATACTTCCATGATACCATCCATTGCTTACTTCCCTCCTCTCCCCTGTCCTGTGCTGCTGTGCATTCTGGGTAGTCCTGCGGTGTCCTCACCCAGTTTAAGGAGTCTTTGTCCTTGAGACGCAGAGTGGCATATTGGCGGCTGGGCTGATAGCTCTCAGGCTGAGTGAAGTGGAGTGGACAGTTGATTTTTTTTTTTAAAGCTAGGGGAGAGTAAAACAGAGACTGGGACATAAACACCTTTTCTACGCTAGATTATCCGTTTCAAACTCTGAGCCAGAGATGGCAAAGGCCGACCCTCAGCCTGTACCACAGTGATAGTGCATTTAACAAAAATAAACACACACGGCTATAATGCTTTTATCCATCACCCTAGTTGGTTTTCTGGATCTGAAAATGTTTTATGAAATAGTCACTTACTCAAAGCTTAGTCGCTAGTTTCCTGGGAAGGAATTTGGGATATTTTAGACACCGAGCTTTTGAGACTTACACAAGCCATATCTATGCCAAGTTGAGAAGAACAGCCACACCAAAATGGTTTACAAAAACATAATTCATAATCTCCTAGGGCGGACACACACACACACACACACACACTTCAGGCATTAAACCAAACATGGGGTTGACCTTTCTCAAGGACCACATTTCCCACCAAAACCACTTCCGCCTGCAAAAACACACCACAGCTCTGATTCAGACAGTGATTAGTGTATGATGGTAATAACCAGAGCATTATGAATGAATGCCTCTTTCACCCACCACGCATTCCTGGAGGTACGGTACTGTCGGGAAGTGAGGGGACTGAGGTGACTAATGGCACCCACTATTCACCCACAATAAGAACACAGATATTTGTATTCAGCTGCACAGCGTTTTGCTATGGCGTTGCCCTTCAGGACACGATCCCGGATCATTGCCTCTGTTGAGGTTTCTTATTAGGTGAAAGTAAAAGATCCCTGTAGAGAGCTTATGCTCACTGTCTGAATGTAAAACTACTACTTCTTAAAAGTGAACTGCTAGTCATCTGGATGTCAGACAGGGTCATGGCAGCCTCAATCAGATGTCCAGGCTTGCTCTTGAAGGTAAAACGTCGGAGTCAAAATTGTAATATAAAAACACACTTATGAAAACTCTGCCCCCGCTTTCTTCACGGAAAGGCCTCAAACGTTTGAATGAACATTCAGTTCCAAGGTACAACTTCAAAGAATACTCCTCCTCTCTCCAGAACGAATGTGACTAAGAAAGCAGCCGAGCAGAGCCTTTTCGGTTTAGTTATGAAAAGCATAATGTTCCCGTAACACCAACGCTTTCAACAATCACGCGGTGTTTTGGTTAAGCAGTGATATTCCATCCACGCGCATAAAACTATTGTTGACAAGCTTTATATTGTGATTGAGGTGAGCTGAAATAGACGGGTGTAAAGATCATGAGAATGTGATCCTATTTCCTGCCACCAGTGCAGTGGTTTGTCTCGGCTTGGCTGTAATGTGGTGCCGCAATGCACGAGCAGCAGGCAGATTGTGGAGGAGGGGAGGGAGAGCGGAGGAGGGGAGGGAGAGCGCTGTACTGTCGCCCAACCAACGGGCTTGCCAGAGAACCGCTACACTTAATTAACTTCTATCTGCGGAGACGGGCGCTCTCTGGAACCATCGTTAGATATCTCACAGTAAGGATAAAGAGACAGTGGAAGATAGAACGGCTCGAGAGACCGAGGAAGCAGAAAGCCGTTGTTTATGTGGTCAGAGGTGGACAAAACAACCCCTGTAATCCCACAGGTCAGCTAACTAAGGCCTGACCGGTGAGGGGGGGGGGGCTCTTCCCTTGATATTAAATATTAGTAATCAGGCTAGAAACATCCAACAAAATGGGGCAGGAGAGCTGGTATGAGAGGTTGAACAATCTGGTCCTCTTCCAATGTCAGTCGCGTCTGCCAAAGGCCTTGTGGTCGGGACCTTGTCGTTCTTCCCTCAATGGTCCCCGTTTTTTCATTACTTTGATCATTTCCTGTTATCATGACTCTGGCTCTGAGTAATAGAAGGGTGTCATGGCCTCGCAGGCTGAACCCGACTCCCTGTCTGCTGACAAAGTCATTTGCAAATGTTCAACGTTTTCCATGGTGCGGGAGAAGTCACAGTAGATCCTCTTTGGCCATGTTCCTAACACATTACACACACTTTCAGTTCCAGTTATGTTTACCCAACAGCCTGTGTCAGCAGCAACGCAGCCATTTCAAGCGCAGAGACTCGCTACCTCGCTCTGAAATTACACATATTAGCATAATTATGTCAACATCCCAGCTGCTGTTCCTTTTACTACCGTACTTATTCTATGATAGCTAAGACGACTAGCTAAGATGCAATATTAGTACACAATAATTCCTAGTTTCGAAACCTTTCTGCGTGCACTTCAAGCCTGGTCCCAGATCAGTTTGTGATGTCTTGCCAAGTCCTATATTCATCAGGTGGTGACAAAACAGCACAAACAGATCTGGGACCAGGCTACTGCATTCCACCCACCACTTCTGAGTATATTACTAGCTAACGTTCAGTCCTTGGACAATAAAATAGATGAGTTCAGGGCGAGGTGCTCCTTCCAAAGAGACATAAGGGACTGTAATAGGGCTGCACAATTTGGACAAAATAACAAATTGCAATTTTTTGGGGGCCAGATATTGCAATTGGGATTATGAATATTCAAACATTTGGTAATTCCATCAGACATGGTTAAACAACTGTCAGGCTACAGAAAGTCACCTCTAAAAATGAGATCATATGAGAGAATACATACTGTGCTAACTGAACACAAAACCAAATAAAACCAATGATCACAGACGGTATAACAATCCTTACATATTAACAAACATTAACATGATTATCAAAATATAGTGTGCTATAAGCGCAGCACTACTTATTCATTCATGAATGAATTACATTGTTCCTATTTCCTACTTTACCATTAAATAAAATATGTTAATTATTTATCCAGGTAGCCATTGGCTGCAGATGGGAAAGGAAGCTTATGATAATGTAATTATGTTCAAGTAGGCTCAATCATTATTAGAATTTAAATAATAAGTCAAAGTGCCTTAAAAACATGTAACACGTGGCCTACCAATTGTGTCCAAAACATTGGAGGCAGGTCCAGTCATTTAACGCGACATTCCATTTTTCAACTTCTCCCTTGATTTTGTAATACAGTGTTGGGATGGCGACTTGGGAGAAATACGCATGAGATCGAATCTTGTATCTCCTGTCCAGCTTGTTAATCATCTTCTTGAAGCAGTCGTTGTTGACTGTGTAAATAAGAACCGTGACTTAGGCTACGTGATAAGTTTAAGATGATGCGGGATGTTTAACAATGAATCAATGCCTGTTTAACGTAGGTGGCTGGTTGTAGCGGACAGGCCACAATCATCAGAAAGTTTGGGATGGATATTCTTCAAATGATTGAATACATGTGCTGTGTTGCTGCTTGTTGTCTCCACAACCCTGAGGCACTTTTTTGCCAACCCATCTAGAAGGAGGACACAGTACAGGTGCTTCAAAGCTGGGACTGAGAGACTGATGGCAATAGAATCTGGTTAAAACAGTCACCACATGCCGGCCTCCACCCAGCACCCTGCCGTGAACCTCAGACACTCTCACAGTCACTAGCTGTCTACCACCCGGTACTCTACCGTGCACCTTGGAGACCGCTGCCCTATGTTCATGCCTCTAAATTGTTTAACTTGGGTCAAACATTTCAGGTAGCCTTCCACATGCTTCCCACAATAAGTTGGGTGAATTTTGGCCCATTCCTCCTGACAGAGCTGGTGTAACTGAGTCAGGTTTATAGGCCTCCTTGCTCGCACAAGCTTTTTCAGTTCTGCCCACACATTTTCTATGGGATTGAGGTCAGGGCTTTGTGATGGCCACTACAATACCTTGACTTTGTTGTTCTTACGCCATTTTGCCACAACTTTGGAAGTATGCTTGGGGTCATTGTCCATTTGGAAAACGCATTTGCGACCAAGCTTTAACTTCCTGACTGATGTCTTGAGATGTTGCTTCAATATATCCACATCATTTTCCATCCTCATGAAGCCATCTATTTTATTAAGTGCACCAGTCGCTCCTGCAGCAAAGCACCCCCACAACATGATGCTGACACCCCCATGAATCACGGTTGGGATGGTGTTCTTCGGCTTGCAAGCATCCCCCCCTTTTTCCTCCAAACATAAATGGTCATTATGGCCAAACAGTTCTATTTCTGTTTCAACAGACTATAGGACATTTCTCCAAAAAGTACGATCTTTGTCCCCATATACAGTTGCAAACCGTAGTCTGGCTTTTCTATGGCGGTTTTGGAGCAATGGATTCTTCCTTGCTGAGCGACCTTTCAGGTTATGTCAATATAGGACTCGTTTACTGTGGATATAGGTACTTTTGTACCGGTTTCCTCCAGCATCTTCACAAGGTAATTTGCTGTTGTTTTGGGAATGATTTGCCCTTTTCACACCAAAGTACATTCATCTCTAGGAGACAGAATGTGTCTCCTTCCTGAGCGGAATGACGGCTGCGTGGTCCCATGGTGTTTATACTTGCATACTATTGTTTGTACAGATGAACGTGGAACTTGCAGGCGTTTGGAAATTGCTCCCAAGGATGAACCAGACTTGTGGAGGTCTACAATGTTTTTTCTTAGGTTTTGGCTGAGTTCTTGCAGATGTCTAGTAGATGTCCTAACCGTCTTGCCAAAACTATAGTTTGTTAACAAGAAATTTGTGGAGTGGTTGAAAAGAGTTTTAATGACTCCAACCTAAGTGTATGTAAACCTCTGACTTCAACTATAAATAACGAATGGTGGACGCTTTTCCTGTGGTTCATTTTCATAGGCTACTCGTTTTCATAGGCTACTTTCGTAGGCTACTAATGACCATCAGCGGCATCAGAGCTTAAAGAAGCCTAATTAGCGTAACTAAACGGTGTGGCGGTAATACGGTCACTGCAACAGCCCTAGGCCCTGGTTCCCGACACAGCGAGTGATGGGGAAAGTGCAGGGTAGGCTAATTGTCGAGGTGGAACAATGGCTCTAGTCACCCAGTATGAGTATCCAACTGGTGCCTGTAGGATATTTGTTTTACCCATTCATTCAAAGAGCTGAGATTCACTCCAGATGGTTTATATTCAGATCAAACAAGCCTCAACAAAAAAGGACCATACAAACCCCATCCCAGTGAGGACTGCAATTTTTCCCTGCTGTTGCCACCGATGGCTTGAGCCACCCGGTCTCTCTCTCGCCGCCTCTGCGGCCTCATTTCTCCTGATCTGAGTTCTTATGAATGTTGTTCAGCAACACACATTATATTATCTGCCAGATTGCTTCGTGTGAGACTCGCACTACTTTTACACAGATCACGCCAGCCAGGGAAACAGCTAGACCAACACCAGTCTGTATTCATCACATCTCTTCACGCCAGCCAGGGAAACAGCTAGACCAACACCAGTCTGTATTCATCACATCTCCTCACGCCAGCCAGGAAAACAGCTAGACCAACACCAGTCTGTATTCACATCTCTTCACGCCAGCCAGGGAAACAGCTAGACCAACACCAGTCTGTATTCATCACATCTCTTCACGCCAGCCAGGGAAACAGCTAGACCAACACCAGTCTGTATTCATCATATCTCCTCACGCCAGCCAGGGAAACAGCTAGACCAACACCAGTCTGTATTCACATCTCTTCACGCCAGCCAGGGAAACAGCTAGACCAAAACCAGTCTGTATTCATCACATCTCTTCACGCCAGCCAGGGAAACAGCTAGACCAACAACAGTCTGTATTCATCACATCTCTTCACACCAGCCAGGGAAACAGCTAGACCAACACCAGTCTGTATTCATCACATCGCTTCACGTCAGCCAGGGAAACAGCTAGACCAACACCAGTCTGTATTCATCACATCTCTTCACGCCAGCCAGGGAAACAGCTAGACCAACACCAGTCTGTATTCACATCTCTTCACGCCAGCCAGGGAAACAGCTAGACCAACACCAGTCTGTATTCATCACATCTCTTCACGCCAGCCAGGGAAACAGCTAGACCAACACCAGTCTGTATTCACATCTCTTCACGCCAGCCAGGGAAACAGCTAGACCAACACCAGTCTGTATTCATCACATCTCTTCACACCAGCCAGGGAAACAGCTAGACCAACACCAGTCTGTATTCATCACATCGCTTCACGTCAGCCAGGGAAACAGCTAGACCAACACCAGTCTGTATTCATCACATCTCTTCACGCCAGCCAGGGAAACAGCTAGACCAACACCAGTCTGTATTCACATCTCTTCACGCCAGCCAGGGAAACAGCTGGACCAACACCAGTCTGTATTCACATCTCTTCACGCCAGCCAGGGAAACAGCTAGACCAACACCAGTCTGTATTCATCACATCTCTTCACACCAGCCAGGGAAACAGCTGGACCAAAACCAGTCTGTATTCATCACATCTCTTCACGCCAGCCAGGGAAACAGCTAGACCAACACCAGTCTGTATTCATCACATCTCTTCACACCAGCCAGGGAAACAGCTAGACCAACACCAGTCTGTATTCATCACATCTCTTCACACCAGCCAGGGAAACAGCTAGACCAACACCAGTCTGCATTCATCACATCGCTTCACGCCAGCCAGGGAAACAGCTAGACCAACACCAGTCTGTATTCATCACATCTCTTCACGCCAGCCAGGGAAACAGCTAGACCAACACCAGTCTGTATTCATCACATCTCTTCACGCCAGCCAGGGAAACAGCTAGACCAACACCAGTCTGTATTCATCACATCTCTTCACGCCATCACGCTCTGCTACTGCTCTTACGGAGAGAAAAAATACAAATGACACCCAAAACGCCATGGAGACGTGGGGGTGGAAAACAGTCCAGACAAAAACATTAATCTTGGAGAAAGATTAATGATGTGTTCAAGGTAAAAAAAATTAAAAAGTGTCAATTAAATGGACAAATTCCTTTTGCTACATAGCACATTCATTGCCCAACCTCATCCTGCTCCAGAGATACAAAGTCTGAGTAAAACCACGAGGTGAAACTAGCCCATTACACATTTAAATTAGTAGGTGATGTAGGCTATTCTTTATCTCAATGTATAAATACTGTGCATTATTGCTGATTATACAATGGGTGGGTCTATTCTTGGATGCTGATTGGTTAAAACCGCATTCCAGCCTGGGTCTATTCCACAAGTTAGGTCCGGCTAAATCTATGAATGTTGAAATGCCCATTTACTTCGTTCCATCTGACGGTGGAATCCAGGGTGTCATCAGCCCAGCCAGGTAATTTCTATACTAGATCTCCACTATAAAAAGCATCTAGACATTATCTCCCATTTCTTTTAGACTAGCATTTGGTTTTCAACAGCTGAGATTTGTATAAACCTTGCTGCCTGTCCCACTGAAATTTGCAACATTGTTTCAATATTGAAATTGGATCTCCAGCTGTCCTATGGTAATTAATGTGTCGGGAGTCGTGACAACAGACAGGCTGGCAGCTTTTGTCAGCCAGTCGGAATCACGAATCAGCATCATTTTTATGGATATATACAAAGACATGTCGATAGAAAAACCACAAAATGCAGCTAGTTTACAGTCATTCCAGCTTCTATTTAAAGTGATAGTGTTAGTGGTGCAATTTGCTATCTCTTCTGAACAGTGGCCTGGCGAAAGAGCGAATGTTCTATGCCAGGCGGCGCACCATTGGCCCAGTGTCGTCCGGGTCAGGGTTTGGACGGGGTAAGCTGTCATCGTAAATAAGAATTTGTTTTTAACCGACTTTCCTAGTTAAATCAAAATTGTTCTAGATGTATACCCCCCCCACCAAAAAAATCTAATAACTAGAAAACATCTTAAACAAACGCAAATGCAGCTACTTTGCTATTATTCTGGCTGCACTGATGGACTTGACTGTCTTAGTCAAAGTTGCCAGCCATCATGGTAATAGAACATTTAGAACAAATGACTGGGGTCGAGTCCATAGATACAAAACAAAAAAAGACTGAACGACTGGGTCGCATCTCTGGCAGCTGAACCGATAGAATGGACGGCCAGCCGGCTTGGGTACCAACCCGAGATGTGTGTCGGGACAATAGCTCGTGGAAGGATTAAATGGTATTAATAAATTCATCAAAATAAAATTTTTAACGAAAATATTGGAATAGGTTGGTAATCCCGTTGTGTAAAAGTGATAATGCCCTTGAAGCTGGTGTTCGGAGGATATATTTGCACGGTTTATCAATATATCATGCATTGTCACTTAAATAGGCTACACCTCGCTCTGTGTCACAGTCTTTCTGAATGAATAAGCCCAGACTACCTGTCTCTTCTCTGCTCCGGCTGAAAAGGTGATGGGCGGCTACAACATCACCACCTATAGTCACTGGGGGTTACAACAAATCTACAGAGCAACAAAACTACAGAGCAACAAAAGAGGTGGCCTTGCAGCCCTGCTATACAATGTTCTCATTGTTCCAGCACTGCCTCAGAACTAGGTGGATTTGACTCACAACCTCTATTGGCTTTGCTGCTGAAAACAAACACCCGGGTCCAGGGAAGAAAAGAGGTGACCTAAAGCTGCCTGATAAAAATCAACTCAGCCATTGGGGGCATTACCTTTTCACATGAAAGGATTGAGCATTTTTGGGTTAGACAAGGGAGGTTTAGAGACGTCTAAAACCTGACAATGTACTGCTGCATTACTGGTGTGAAGAGATGGATTGTGTCCCGTTCAGTAGGAACCATGACAAGCTGCATTCCCCTGAGATCTGGTAAGAATGATCAGAGCGCTCTTTTTTCCATGGATGCAGTGTTTCAAACAGCAGATACTGGGACAGGAAGCCAAGGGAGAGCTCTGAGCATCCGATGTGGACTGCAGAGGGGGAAAGAGGGAGAGAGGCGCCAGAAGATTGCACCACCTGCTGTTAGGGCCATTACTCAGTGTTACACGCCCAAGGTCTCCGCATCGCGCTCTCGCACAACTGCCTCCACTTTATAACCGACTCCATTCCACCGGGAAGGGAGGCATCTCACTCTTTCTGATGCTTGCTCTCATTCTCTCTATTTGGACACACGCACAATGCAAATGTACACACACACACACACCCTCATCGGACCATACCAACGGTTAACTAATAACCAAACCTTTTTCACAAATAACTATTGGTATGCATAGGGAGAGGTGGTGAAGTGTGTTAAGGGAAACAGAGAGATGAGGGGTGGGGAAGCATGATCCACTGCATGCGGACACCCTGCTCCACGCGAACAGGCTTGAAAGATGCGGATGGGCACTGGCAGCAGCGGTGGCGTCAAGGTCACCGGTATGGAGCAGAAGCAGCACAGGGTGGATAAAGACATTGTGAATACTGCATACTCTCAAGTGTGATCACACAGTAACACACAGCATGGACGGGCCAGGCAGGCACCGGGTAATTGGGACAGGACAACTTTCATCTAGACTGAGGGGTGGAGGAGGAGGGACTACAGGAGAACGGCTGGCCTTTCATGGAATCTATAGCTTGGTTTCTAAAGCAGTGGTGAGCAAATGACCTTCCCCCGAAAGACCCCTAGAACCACATACCGCCCGGTGCTGGAGAGAGATAAGTGACAACAATGGCCCTTTGCCTGTTAATTAAAGAGGGGGTGTGTGTGTGTGTGTGTGTGTGTTCTAATGGGAACCATTATGTTAATGTATTCAGTGATGTAAAGTCCAGGAGAATGGAGACATGGTTATGGAGGTAATTTTCTGGAAATATTCTTCCATAATAGAGCTGCTGATAAGATTGTTGTAACTCCCGGTCGGTAATGGTCCAACTGGGGGAGTGTTTCAGACACATATCTTAATAGTGTAGCGTAGATTGTGCTCTGTGTGAAATATGCAAGCTGGCTGAGAAGAAAACATGATCACTGGGCTTTTGTTGAGGCGAACAATAGCTCGAGGCTGCCTCACTTTGGGGACGGCACCTTCTGATTAGTAAAAAGACACTACGTTACCAACTGTGTGAGATCTAAACGCTATTAGGGATGACGGGCAAAACAAAATCGAGCTAGTATGAACAGAGGAAATGAGGGCCTATTGTGTGAGAGTCAGAGGTGGAGGGAAGGCGGCTCCTTTTGGCCTCTCTTCCTCCCTCTTCTATTAGTCTACTTCCTTTTTTTTTTTTACCCTGAAGAAACGTCCAGGAGGACCTTCATCATCTTGACACAATTAGATCTCTATACAAAAGATCTCTTAGAAAACGCGGAAGGGAAAACAAAACAAAAAAAAGATAATTTAGCCAATCTCCAGTGAGTAATGCCAAAGATAGTTTATTATATTGACAGGATAGTCTAGGGACCGCCCCAAACAATGGAAATACAGGTCCACAAAGATGGAAGGCAGGCAGGAGGCGGCGAAGATCAGGTGGGACCATTCTAGCCAATGACACGCGTGTGAACAACAAAGTCATTCTTCTCAAAGTTGCTGGAATGCCACACGAATCCACTTATATCAGTACATTTGTAACGGCCTAAAACATTACAAAACTTTCTATTTGATCAAATAAGCCTCACGTAATTCGACACTCTCTCATAGACCATACCAAAAAATCCCCACTTGGTCTGCTTATCTCACGCGAACAGATTTGGGCGGAGTAAATCCTTTTGCTTCGCCTCTTCCTCTCTCGTAATGCTCACTATGGAGAGAGCTGTGGGTGGTACATAACATAGCTCTGTGTATAGAAATACCTTGGGTTGCCTTCCTCTAAAACATCTCTGAGCCATCCAACTTCCTTACGGTCCACAGATTCTAAGGCCATTTCAATGTTCCATGATGACGCTAATGTATGTGCAGACACGTATCTCCAAGATCCTCTAACACCTCACAATGGCATAGAATGTCAAGGTGCCCATGAAGTCATCCCAAACCACCAATCACAAGGTGAGGAATCCTGGCCCTTCCTCTCTGGGCTTCCTCAGAGAAAGAGCCTACAATTCAGCCCAACAGGTCCTTACAAAAAGCAGGAAGATAAAGGACCAGTAATGTAGCAATACCTCACTGTAGCTTGCTCCAGTCTATAGAATGCCAACATAATACTCACATAAATGTTTCCATAGCAGTAACAAGGTTACGTCAAGTTACTTGGAAAATCTGCTTTGAGGCAAGGAGACAAATTACTTTGCTGTCAAGCAATCAGTGGCCTAGTGTGAGAACACAGAATTACCCTGTCCAATAGAGGTGGCTATCATCTGGGCAATGATTGATCCTCCTAACTAGCTTTGAGACAAACAGGGAACAAAATATCCTGTTTGACTGGCAAACAATACACTGGATGGTGTTCAGATATAGATGGGAGGGGTTGAGTGGCGCTGAAGGAGGGGACTAAAAACAAACAACTATTGTATAAGAATTGTAAAATATACAGTGTCCGTAAAATGTATATAGTATGTACAGTACAAGCTGGAAGCAGAAGCCTAAGTGTTGTTGTCCATTAGTTTACTCAAGCGGTAACTCACCAGCATTACGACCAGGAACACAACTTTCCCGAACAGGATCCTTTGTTCGCACCCCCCAGGGCAATTTAACTTCTCCCAGAGGCTGCTCCGAGATGCCGCCGGCGGAGAAGAGGTATTCGGAGTGGACTTCTAGTCCGATTCAGGAGGCGGGCACACCATCTACCGCTTCCGGCTATATTACTCGCTAATGTTCAGTCTCTGGACAATAAAGTAGACAAGCTCAGATCTCCTTCCAGTACTCCCTGTTCACCCATGCCAGGAAAACAACCTCTCCCTCAACGTCAACAAAACCGAGGAAGCATGCCCCTATCCACATTGATGGGACCACAGTGGAGAAGGTGGAAAGCTTCAAGCTCCTCGGCGTACACGTCAGTGATGATCTGAAATGGTCCACCCACACAGACAGTACGGTAAAGAAGTCGCAACAGCGCTTCTTCAACCTCAGGAGACCGAAGAAATTTGGCTTAGCCCCTAAGACCCTCAAACTTTTATAGATGCACGATTTGGGAATTTGGGATCTATCGTCCCACAACTGTCCCAGAGTCTGTTTGGAACAGGCCATTTTTTTCACGACAAACTGACCAATAGAATAGGTACACTTTTGAACTATGGTGGATAGTAGATTGACATGAGCTAGTGATGTTACTCATCTTGTTGGTTGAGGAAAAGTAAATGTGGACAGTAATTAACATCTGCCATGTTGATCCTGATCACCGGTTCCCCTCAAGGGCGTGTGTTTAGTACCCTCCTGTACATCCTCGACTGCGTGGCCAAGCGCAACTCCAACACCATCATTAATTAAGTTTGCTGATGACAACAGTGGAAGCCCTGATCACCGACAACGATGAGACATGCTATAGGGAGGAGGTTAAATACCGGTCAGTGTGGTGCCAGGCCAACAACCTATACCTCAATGTGAACAAGACAAAGGAGATGATTGTGGCTACTGGAAAAGGAGGGCCGAATAGGCCCCCATTTCCATCGACAGGGCTGAAGTGGAGAGTTAAGATTCTTGGTCCACATCACCAACAAAGTATCACGGTCCAAACACACCAAGACACTCACGAAGAGGGCACGACAACACCTTTTCCCCCTCAGGAGACAAACAATATGGCATGGGTCCCCAGATCCTAAAAAAGGTTTTACAGCTGCACCATCGAGAGCATCTTGACCGGTTGCACCACCGCCTGGTATTGCTGCTCGGTATCTGACCGTAAGGCGCTACAGAAGGTAGTGTGTAGAACCCAATACATCACCGGGGCCAAGCTTCCTGCTATCCAGGGCATACAGTGGGGCAAAAAAGTATTTAGTCAGCCACCAATTGTGCAAGTTCTCCCACTTAAAAAGATGAGAGAGGCCTGTAAATGTTCATCATAGGTACACTTCAACTATGACAGACAAAATGAGAAAAGAAAAATCCAGAAAATCACATTGTAGGATTTTTAATGAATTTATTTGCAAATTATGGTGGAAAATAAGTATTTGTTCAATAACAAAAGTTTAACTTAATACTTTGTTATATACCCTTTGTTGGCAATGACAGAGGTCAAACGTTTTCTGTAAGTCTTCACAAGGTTTTCACACACTGTTGCTGGTATTTTGGCCCATTCCTCCATGCAGATCTCCTCTAGAGCAGTGATGTTTTGGGGCTGTTGCTGGGCAACACGGACTTTCAACTCCCTCCAAAGATTTTCTATGGGGTTGAGATCTGGAGACTGGCTAGGCCACTCCAGGACCTTGAAATGCTTCTTACGAAGCCACTCCTTCGTTGCCCGGGCGGTGTGTTTGGGATCATTGTCATGCTGAAAGACCCAGCCACGTTTCATCTTCAATGCCCTTGCTGATGGAAGGAAGTTTTCACTCAACATCTCACAATACATGGCCCCATTCATTCTTTCCTTTACACGGATCAGTTGTCCTGGTCCCTTTGCAGAAAAACAGCCCCAAAGCATGATGTTTCCACCCCCATGCTTCACAGTAGGTATGGTGTTCTTTGGATGAAACTTAGCATTCTTTGTCCTCCAAACACGACGAGTTGAGTTTTTACCAAAAAGTTATATTTTGGTTTCATCTGACCATATGACATTCTCCCAATCTTCTTCTGAATCATCCAAATGCTCTCTAGCAAACTTCAGATGGGCCTGGACATGTACTGGCTTAAGCAGGGGGACATGTCTGGCACTGCAGGATTTGAGTCCCTGGCGGCGTAGTGTGTTACTGATGGTAGGCTTTGTTACTTTGGTCCCAGCTCTCGGCAGGTCATTCACTAGGTCCCCCCGTGTGGTTCTGGGATTTTTGCTCACCGTTCTTGTGATCATTTTGACCCCACGGGGTGAGATCTTGCGTGGAGCCCCAGATCGAGGGAGATTATCAGTGGTCTTGTATGCCTTCCATTTCCTAATAATTGCCCCACAGTTGATTTCTTCAAACCAGGCTGCTTACCTATTGCAGATTCAGTCTTCCCAGCCTGGTGCAGGTCTACAATTTTGTTTCTGGTGTCCTTTGACAGCTCTTTGGTCTTGGCCATAGTGGAGTTTGGAGTGTGACTGTTTGAGGTTGTGAACAGGTGTCTTTTATACTGATAACAAGTTCAAACAGGTGCCATTAATACAGGTAACGAGTGGAGGACAGAGGAGCCTCTTAAAGAAGAAGTTACAGGTCTGTGAGAGCCAGAAATCTTGCTTGTTTGTAGGTTACCAAATACTTATTTTCCACCATATTTTGCAAATAAATTCTTTAAAAATCCTACAATGTGATTTCCTGGATTTTTTTTCTTCCCATTTTGTCTGTGATAGTTGAAGTGTACCTATGATGAAAATTACAGGCCTTTAGCATCTTTTTAAGTGGGAGAACTTGCACAATTGGTGACTGACTAAATACTTTTTTGCCTCACTGTATATACCAGGCGGTGTCAGAAGAAGGCCCCAAAATTTGTCAGAGACTCCAGTCACCCTAATCATAGACTGTTCTCTCTGCTACCTTACGGCAAGCAGTACCGGAGCACCAAGTCTAGGTCCAAAAGGCTCCTTAACAGCTTCTACCCGCAAGCTATAAGACTGCTGAACAATGAATCAAATGGCTACCCAGACTATTTACATTGACCCCCCTTTGTTTTTACACTGCTGCTACTCACGGTTTATCATTTATGCATAGTCACTCTACCCCTACCCACAAATTACCTAAACTAACCTGTACCCCCGCACATTTACTCGGTACCTGTGCCCCCTGTATTATAGCCTTGTTATTGTTATGTAATTCTACTGTGTTACTTTTTATTTGGTAAATATTTTCTTAACTCCATTTCTTGAACTGCACTGTTGGTTAAGGGCTTGTAAAGTAAACATTTCACTGTGAGGTGTACACCAGTTGTATTCGGCGCATGTGACAAATGAAATTAGATTTCATTCCGTCTTCAAAGTGCACATCAGAATTGGTCACGAAGGACCGTACATCATTGCATCCTCAACTCGCATGCTCCGGTAAATGTCCGCTAAATTAAAATGCTGCCGCTCAAATGTCCGGTGCCACATTTTCCTGATGGAAACTCTGACATGTCTGTTGTCAGCACACATACATGGACGTTCACTCGCTCTCCGTCAACACACACACACCAAATCAGTCAATACCAACCCATCAGCTCTTAAATTAGAGGCAGCCAGAGACAATGTCGGTAATGAGACAATTAACTCCAGCTTTGACATTTCGCTTTCTCCAAGACAGAAAACCCAACAACCTTTTAGTGGGGAGGGGGGGCACTCCTTCACCTTTGAACAAGGAGGGGGGAGGGAGGGGAAGCACTGAAACAGGTAAACAACAATGTAATTTGGAGAATGTCAGGGGGCGACAGCTGAATGAGAAGGGGAGAGAATGGAGGGAGACAGCGACGAGTCAAAGGCTGTGGTAGAGAAAAGGGAGAGGAGAGAGGGAGCGAGGAGAGAGGGAGCGAGGAGAGAGGGAGCGAGGAGAGAGAGCGAGCACAGAAGAGAAGAGAGGATAAGAGAGAAAGGGTGGAGAGAGAGGAGCTGAGAGCGAGAGGATACAAAGCAACAACACCGAGCAAATACTTGCAATGAGTTTCCCCTCTCCAGCCACAGGGGAGAGAGAGAGGACAGAGGCGAGAGGGGCTGAATGTGTCAGAGTGAGTGGGGTTGTCAGCCGATGAGAGCCACCCTCTCTGACCTCATCATTTCAACAGGCGGGTCTCTGTGTGAGGTCCAGGCCAATAACATAGCACACAGAGGCTAGACACAGAGGGAGTGTTCACTTGCCCATTACAGCAGCTACTGACAGCCACCGACAGCAGCGCAACAAGAGGCTAAGTGGTGCCTAGGAGATACATTCACGCTTCCTGTTTTTAAGGGACATTACACTCCAAAATCAATGTGTCAGAGGTCCCTTCAGGGACTCAAAAGAGTATAGAGTGCCTATTATTGGGGTGAGGATCCTTTGTTGTTTGTGGTTGTCGTTCTGTTTTGTATGGCAATGTGATCGTCTTTGAGTCAAAGCTAACAGCCTTCATGGAAAAGCACCCAGTGGTCAAACACAAAGCTTAAAGAAAAGTGTAATTTCAGCTGTCTTTCAGCATCCTACATAAGAGATCAATTCCATACCAGAGGAACCAGGAAAGCATATTCAAATGGAGCATAATAGACATACCTATTCAGTATGTAATCACGTTTGAATAAGTAACACTTTCCAGCCATCACAATTCTCTCATGTTTCCTAAGTGGTGCAGTACAAATCGATGCTCACATTTTCAGACAGACTGGGTCAGTCTCTCTGTGTCCAGAGTGGAGATGGATGAAGATGGGATGTATACAGAGTGGACATGCAGGTTGATGGAGCACAATGAGCCTGTTTGAGCCCGTTTTGAACGCAAGAGCAGGGGGACAGAAGGGAGTTGTGTCTTGTTATTGATTAGGGAGCTAACTGAGATCCTGGAGGTTCATAGCGAGGGAAGGACCAATCCATTAAGGCCTGGCTCACTGACAGAAAGACGGACAGACCGGACAGAGACAGACAGACGTACGGAGTAGAACCCATGGCTCTATGATGGAGGGGTACGAGATGTGAAAATTAACAGATTACAGGTTGTATCTTTGAGACAAGGCAGTGCAGCGAACCAGAAAACTGGCTTGAATACGACAGCTGCTGTCAGTAATTAGAAAACAGTAGTGGTTGGACCAGTGCCCTCAGTAATTCATCCCTTAGGCCCGTCTATGGACCAGCGACCACTGGTCACTAAATCCTGCTGATGCGGGCTCCTAGGACCCGACTGAGAAGGTTTGGATAAGAGGGGGGCTAAATCAAGAGGTAAAAATGCCAAAGACAGTAAGACACGGTTCAGTGGTTCTCATGGTGTATTAACAAAGAGTCTATGAGCAGGAGTGCTGATCTGGGATCAGGTCTCCCTCTTATTTCATTGTCATTTCAAAAGGCCAAACTTATCCTAGATCCGCACTCCTAGATGCTTTGTGAATACGGGCCCTGATCTAGTTATTTAGTTATAAACCTGATAGTTTGACACAGACAACCAGGGCCTTCTAAATGATGCTTATGCAACTCAAAACGAGGCTTGAGACAGTCAACTACTACCACCGTGAGTGTCTTTCCATTTCAGAAGCAAAACACAAAAAAAACGCAGACCTGGTGTGATGGTGATGTTTGCCAGATTGGGGCTCTTTCGCTCTGCAGCTTTTCCAGCTAGGGCTTAAAAAGGGTTTCCTTTAAGATGACTGAAATCCTATAGGAAATTGGCTCCGATCCCAAACAAATCCAATGGGATAATTTCATGTAATTCATTGGATGATGATATGCCTTTGAACTGGAGAATGGCAGACTTTTGTTCTCACGCGTCATTGGGTTCCAACCCTGTAAAGACGACGTGTGGCCAACCGTCTTAGTGACCAACCACGGCTCATCCCCTGATTAGACACAGGGCTACATAATCAACGTTCGGAGGCATCACGGCAACAGGCTTGTGTCACCGGGGCAGCACCCTGGTTTATTATGTGTACATCTGTGCTCGCTCATTCCTCCCACCCTTCCTGCCCCCCCCCCCCCCGCTCTCCTGCAGCACACTGCTGTTGCTCCCTCCACCACACTCATGTTCAGCCCTCCTGAGCTGGCCTGCTGGTTAAGGCTGTGCGTGCTGCTCAACATGCCCAAATCCTCTACAGATAGGGCTACATCATGGGCTCCTCCTAGCCTTGCCTTCTAAACTAGCCTGGGCGTGTTGCTGGTCATCAGACCCAAATCCTTCACAGAAAGACACACCATCATGGGCTACTCCAGCAGGCCTGCCTGCCCCCCCCTCCAACCCATGTAGGCTGGCTTATGATCCAACCAAGCCCTCAGCCCTGCACTCAGTCCCAAAACCCTTACATAAACGGATCAGGGTCTGGGCATATGCCCCCATGTCTCGTGATGCTAACACCACCCCCACACACAGCCCCATCCCACAACATAGAAAGAGGGAGGGAAGGCAGGAAAGAGAGCAAGAGAGATAGAGGGGAGAGAGAAGGCTACGGCGCGAGAGAGGAGAGTTCGCGAGAGAGGGAAAGAAAGTGAGAGAGCGAGCAAGAGAGAGAGAGAGAAAAGAGGTAGATTTTGTCCAGACTTTGGGCTGAACTGTGAGCTGGAGAGGCAGCCAGAGGCCATTGATCACAGTCAGCCAGTCACAGAGACCATTAATACCACCATCTCTTGGCCCCCCTCCTCTCTGAGCCCTACCCTTGTTCTTATGACTCAACCATTTTTATCAGCCAACTGGCAATTCTCTAAAAATGAATTCCATCAGAAGAGAAAATGCCAACAGAGGATTTCCATTCTGAAATGAATATAAGCTGCAGTATGTTCAGTTGTACTCAGATATATATTGTGAAAGCCTTGCTGGAAAGGTAAAAGGGAACAGTCAGTCTGCTATATTGTACTGTACCAAGTGCTATGGGCTCATTGTACCTGTAGTAGCATGCATCGTGGGAGATCAACAGATCCAATGAGAAGGAACGCCAGGTTGAGTATTTACAGTATCGGCGGGGCCTATCAATTGGCCAGCCATCCTGGGACATGCAACAGTATGCCTCATCTCCCGCAGTACAGTACTCTCTGAGCTGAACAGAGTAGAGGAGAGCTATTCAGGGAATGGCACTGTGAACACTGAACAGTCCCTTAGGGATAGGGTCACGGGGAGAGCTTTCTGGGGAGAGCTTTCTGGGGAGAGTGCTGCCTCAAAGGAGACCCTTAAAAACAATTTATGCTTGGTCCGGGGGCTCTGTACGGAGGGTTTGACGCAATTGCGGTGGCTCCGGAAGCTTCTGAAGGCCAAATCGAGCTCCCTACCGCATCGTCGTGCAACAATGCGGAGGGCTCCATATAGCCCCGCATTTACATGATTGGTTGACGGTAGATGGGGGCGGTACCTCCTGTATAAACACAAACTCACTCCCTTGACAACAAACATGGAGAACTTTGACGAAAGCCTATCAGAACAAGTTCACAAATACATTTTTTTAAACTCTTTGGAGACACCTCGTGCAGGTATTTCCAAGACAAGAAAATTAGCTTAAACTCCTGGAAAGAGATCAGGGAGGTCACGGGGATGGATGGGGTCAAGAGGTCTTCTACTGCGGACAGCCAAAATATCCTAATGATTATGATCACACTCAAAATATTAATGGCGACACTATACCAAAGATGTTTTGGTAATGATTTAGAAACTTGGTAACCAACTCGAGTTATCAGTGTAGCCTGTTATCGCCTGGACTTTTTGAAATATCTTCAGGCCTAGAATTTTTTATTTTAAAAAATAAATATGAAGTAATACAGGGAGCAGTTTTGAAAAAACGAAACCTCCTTCGGAATAACAGACATTCAGGAGTAAAAATTACATTACCAACGTTCTCTGGTAATACTAGTCCCGTGCGAGTAGGGCTATAGTGTGAAATACACAAACAACAGCCTAAATGTAGGCTAATTTTGCTGGAGCGATTCAGGATGGAGATGCAGGTGGGGAAACGGTGCAGTCTTTTGACGTCATTCCATCTTGGCTGAGCTCCTTCGTGTCAAGCACCGGTATGTCAAGCGCCGGTATGTCAAGCGCCGGTATGTCAAGCGCCGGTATGTCAAGCACCGGTATGTCAAGCGCCGGTATGTCAAGCACCGGTATGTCAAGCACCGGTATGTCAAGCACCGGTATGTCAAGCACCGGTATGTCAAGCACCGGTATGTCAAGCACCGGTATGTCAAGCACCGGGATCAGGTCTTGTCTTTTTGTTTAGCCAGTTGTTTGTAATTAGCTGGATGTAATTAGCTGAATAGCCCTGAATCCCTACGAGTGGTGCGGTGCAGACCAATTTTATTGGATGTGTGCGAAACCTCTCTGATGCGCAAGAAGGATGAACGCTCTGACTTCGGCGGAGGCCACATGGCAGTAAACGCTGTACGGCCACAGATGTCGGATTGACCATGCAGATCCCATCCCGACAGTCGCCTCATGCTGCCGGACATGCAAACACAGTCATGAGAGACAACCTCATGCACATTGAGTTCCTCCTTACTTGATCCCCCGTTTATCTGATTCCCCTGTGTACAGAACATATCTGGCCTGGTCCCAATTGTGTTTGTGCTTGATAGAAAACTCGTAAAAGGTTTTGGCATGTCAATCATGTCAACGGCCATAGGAGTAGGCACTAAGCAGTTTGGGGGATTAGCTAGGGTTGGGCGATTTGGCCTAAAAATAATCTGTTCATTTTATTTTACTTGTGGGCAATTCACGATATCTAGTTAGTGGCTTCAGAAAATAAATCGCACCCCTTGACTTTTTCCACATTTTGTTGCAGCCTGAATTAAAAATGTATTAAATTAAGATATTTTGTCAGTCACTGATCTAAAACACAATACCCCATAAGGTCAAAGTAGAATTTTGTTTGTAAACATGTTTTGAAATGAATAAAAAATGAAAAGCTGAAATGTGTTGAGTCAATACTTATTCAACTCCTTTATTATGGTAAGCCTAAATAAGTTCAAGAGTAAAGACTTGCTTAACAAAATCGTATAATAAATGAACTCATTCCGATCTACAAGGTCCCTGCATCGAGTAGTGAATTTCAAGCACAGATTCAACCACAAAGACCAGGGAGGTTTTTCAATGCCTCGCAAAGAAGGGCACCGATTGGTAGATATGTAAAAAAAATGCTGAATATCCCTTTGAGCATGGTGAAGTTATTAGTTAGGCATTGGATGGTGTATCAATACACCCAGTCACCACAAAGATACAAGCGTCCTTCTTAACTCTGTAGCCGGAGAGGAAGTAAACTGCTCAGAGATTTCACCATGATTTTAAAACTGTTACAGAGTTTAATGGTTGTGATATGAGAAAACTGAGGCTGGATCAACAACAATATAGTATTTACTCCACAATGCTAACCTAAATGAGTGAAAAGGAAGCCTGTACAGGATAAAAACCATTCCAAAACATGCATCCTGTTTGCAACCAGGCAACAAGGCCCTTGTGGCAAAGAAAATGTACTTTTTGTCCTGAATACAAAGTGTTATATTTGGGGCAAATCCAACACAATACATCGAGTACGACTTCATATTTTCAAGCATGGTGGTCGCTACGTCATGTTATGGGTATGCTTGTCATTGGCAAGTACTATGGAGTCCTTAAGGATAAAAATAAACAGAATACAGCTATGAGCACAGGCAAAATCCTAGAGGAAAACCTGGTTCAGTCTGCCTTCCAACAGACACTGGCAGACAAATTCAGGACTATAAACTAAAACACAAGGCCAAATCTGTACTGGAGTTGCTTACCAAGATGACATTGAATGTTGCAGAGTAGCCTAATTACAGTTTTGACTGAAATAGACATGAAAATATATGGCCATAATTAAAAATGTTTGTCTAGCAATGATCAACAAATCAACATGGGAGAGCTTGAAGAATTTAAAATGAATAGTGTGTAAATATTGTACAATCCAACTATTAAAGTCTTACCCAAAAAGACGCACAGCTGTAATCGCTGCCAAAGGTCCTTCTACTATGTATTGACTCAGGGGTGTGAATACTTATGTAAATGAGATCTTTTTGTTTTTCATTTTCGCAAACATTTCTAAAAACATGTTTTTGTCATTATGGGGTAGCGTGTAGATGGGTGAGAATGAATTGAATCCATTTTGAATTCAGGCTGACACAACAAATTGTGGAACAAGTCAAAGGGTATGAATACTTTGTGAAGTACGTCGAGGCTTTTAATGTTCTCTAACTATAAGCTTTGTTGTACTATTAGGTCAAATACACTGCATTCAATAATATAATTGTGAAATTATACCTAGGCTAAATACAACCATACAACCTAGAAATCATTTAAATCAAAATAGTTTAACCTGCTTTTTTTTTGCAATAATCACTCATCTGGCTTTCATGTTTGTCTATGAACCAGAACCACACATAATGCACATTCACTAATAACGACGGACTACTTGTAAGCAGGCATTACAGAAAATGAACACAGGTCTCATAAACAATCTCTCAAGGCCATGTGATAGTGAGTCCCCAGCTAATCTTTATATGTCGAGTCAACTTGGACCTATTTGCTAGCCAACAGGGAAGAACAGTTGAATAGTTATGAGCACAACCTTCTGTCCGTCTCCAACTGTTTCAACAGCATGCTAGTCTGTCTACTTTGTTCAGATGTTGAAATCAAGCGGCCAACCTTATTTCTTAGAATGAGAACGAGTTGCCAGTTGTGTCTTGTGCTTATTGCACATTTATAAAAACAGACAGCTAGTATAACGGTCTTTGGCTAAAATGATGCTCGTGGTACATGGTACCGCAATGCCACGTGACAAACTGAGCATTCGTTTCCCACAATCAATGTTCATTCATACTCCCGTCTTAGTGGTGTCTGCTCTGCGCACAATTTGAGCATTTGAGACGTAAAAAGGGTATCGTTAGAAAAGGTCACTTCTCTATTACAGTAAAATAATGTCTCAAAGTGTTTCGGTTTACATGTGACAGATACTGTTGGACCAAACCTCAAAATGTAAGTAGCGAGTTGAAACCACTAGTCAGAAGAGCTCTCATTCTTTGTTGTGAGTGGCAGGGGGAGGGGCTTGATATGTGTGTGTGTGTGTGTGTGTAAAGAGCGGAAGAAGCGAAAGATTTCGCTCTCACCAAAAATCTGTCCGAAATAAGCCCAATGCATTTCTATGGCCTTATTTTGGACATAAATGTATCGCCTGCCTTCGGGAAACACAAATGACTGATGAGACCAGACCCAATCTCTCCTTCTCCACCGAAGAACTGGTCCCTTATCCCCATCTACCCAAAACAGAGCCCTTACGCTCTACCTCCCTCCCATGCACCATGCACTCTGGTTCCCCAGCGCCCCCCACTTCAAAAACCTCCACACACAGCCTGCCTCTACTCTCCAGCCAACCCCTTATCTGAGCAGCAAACAGCTACGATAATGAAGGATGCCTCAGAGCCAAATTGCCTGGTGGGAGAGTGCAGAGCAGAGCTGGAAATGTTGATTGCACCAGAGATTGCAGAGTGTTACCTGCCAACCACAAGGTTGGGACTCTGGAGAGGGGAGGAGGACACCGCTTCTGCTCCACTGGAACATGGAGGGTTGTTTTATTTCCCGGAACTCAAGATACCTGTCAGGCCCCAAGTCTTCTGAGACCTATGTGACACTACCGTTGATGGATGTGTTACGGATGTGTTCCCCATAGAGCCGGTTGTTCTGACCCCAATCACCCCCATCAGACACTACTCCAGCTATTTATTCATTCCTCCATGCCGGTGTCTGTCCCTCGTGGTCAGCCAGGTCCAACATACATGCGGCGTGAGAATAATGGGATGGTTCAAGAAGTGATTTCACGTTACACTACACCTATTATCTACACGGAACTATCTACACATTACACTGGGGCGGCAGGGTAGCCTAGTGGTTAGAGCGTTGGGACTAATAACCGGAAGGTTGCAAGTTCAAACCCCCGAACTGACAAGGTACAAATCTGTCGTTCTGCCCCTGAACAGGCAATTAACCCACTGTTCCTAGGCTGTCATTGAAAATAAGAATTTGTTCTTAACTGACTTGCCTAGTTAAATAAAGGTGTAAAAAATATTTTTTTTAATAAAAAAAAACACTACACCTATTATCTACACGGAACACATTTTTTCCAGCAGCGTTCTAAAGAAACTCAACCTGGAAGGGTGAACTCTAAATCACCGCCGTCGACACCAAAATAGAACGGCACAAACCTAAAATAAGATCTAGAGGGACTAACAGTGGGATGATTCATCGAGTGGTAAAAGGTAGAGACCGGGTCTACGAGCCCGAAAGGGAAGTGATGTATACAGTTAGTCCAGTCGTGGATGTATTTTGGTCTACGCTGCGGGCGGACGGACGGTCAGTCATCCAGATATGAGGTCACTGCTGTGTGAGGTCATTAGCGTTTCTACGACCGTCTCACGTGGGTCCTCCTCTCCCTGTCACCGTCAGACCCCTGGGAACTATGGCAAATCGGGCTCAGAGAGGAGGACAGGGGATGGGGAGGGAGAAGGGGGCAGCTGTGGCAGTGGGGGCGAGTGAGTGGGGGGCTCGAGAGACGAGCGCCATTGTCGTCATCATCAACAACAGAGAACAGGATGGGGATGGTAGGAGAGTGGGGTCACTAAGGGATAATGAGCTACTGAGTCACTGCCTTAGCTAAGGATGCGTAGTGTAGCAGTGCATGTCAGCAGCCCTGACTAAGACACGTGGGCAAAAAGCAGGCGAACGTGCCTCAACTCAGAGAGATCTCCTATGGTGTTTAGAGAGAGAGAGAGAGAGTCAAACGCAGAGAGCAACCTACACTACAGTAGGCTACCCTGAAGAGGAAGGAGGAGGGCGTTAAAATTGGTCTTTCCTTTTGTTGTTCACAGAAGCCTTTTCTAGCGAATCAATACAGAGCCTGCTGTTTGTAAGCATTTCTTCCTTCGTCGCAGTACAAAATGATGACCATTAAATGAGCCTAGATCAGCGGTTAATGAGCGCCCTGGGACCATCGCATTGATCTCGGGCTGATCTCTAGATCTGGGGAACAATTCATTACTGACATGCCTACAGTAGATTTAGCTGACCAAAATAGTCTGGGTCTTTGATTTCATCCATCAAGAAAATTGCTGTTTGTAATTTTTTCTGAAGTTCAATCAAACTAGAGTGGTACAGGGAATACGTTTTGGAATTCAATGACGTACGAAGGGCTTATGGAGATCTTTTTTAAATCAGATGTACGCTACTCTCTCTCAAAAAAAAAAAAAAATGTAATGGGATTTGAGGTTTGGGGCCCCAAAATAGAACAACGGACAACAGGTCAAATAGGGATGAGACATTCATCCAAGACCCGTCAACTAAACCTGTATATGGGTAAGGATGAGCCAAAATGACATGGCTTACTGGCCCTCCCTAACCCTGCCGAGCCCCGAGCCTGTGCAGGCACAAAACAGATATGACAGGAGCTGCGGAGGGCTGTACTGTAGCTCCGTGGTTTACCAGGTCTGGACCGGCCAACGTGCTGAAGCTCCCCCTGTTCCGGGTTGTGACATTTACAGATCAATACAACATGGGGCTGCAGAACAGGAGCGATGGGCAGTAGCAGTGGGGAAGATCTTACAAGTAATAGACCCCATCTAGTTAATATCGGTTGATTACAGGCACCGCCACATCAAGCTAGGTTGTGACGAGTTAAAAAAATTGAACAATATAAGCAAGGGGGGAAAAAAAAATGGGATGTGCGACACAGATCTATCAAGGCCACAAGTCCCCTTGTTAATTACAGCCAGCATTTCTTTTGGCAGGCCCCGTTCCTGTTTACATAGCAGCGAGCACGGCCCAGCTTATACATACACTAAGGTCTATTGTTCAGGGGCCCTGCTGGGAACACTCTGCTCTCTACAGCCTCTCACAAATGGTTTCTGCCGTGGCGTTGCCGCTGCACAAAAGGAGCAACCCCCCCCCCATATGAGCATTATCTACACTGTGAAACCACAAATAAGTTTGGAGTGGAGAGAAGGCTTCACAAGGCAAATTCATCACGCTGGCTGTCTGGCTGGCGCTTCCAAGCAGAGGAGGGTGGAGTGGACGGATTTAGAATTCCTGTAGCTCTGAGGTTTGCTCTTCTCAACTGCAAAGACAAATGAACACGTCAAAGTGGGAGAGGAGGACTGATGTCGAAGAAGCCTGGAACGGACGACGGGAACTCTTTACGGTCTTAATTACACAAAGATTTTACCGAGTGCCTCAAGCTGCCTCTGGACCAGCTCTTAGCGGGAGGGTGGAGGATGAAGATGAAGTGAGACAGGTCCAAGAATGGAGGACACATCCTTGGCCCCGCTGGTTGATGTGATGGGCTGATGCCAGGTTGTGCAGAGGGAGGCTGAGCTCAGCAGAGGGCTGGAGGCTTCTCACATCTCTCTGCGACTGTCTGGCCGTTCTCTGTGAGCGACGGGGTCCTGACAGTCAGTAATTAGCATCGCGGCCTGTCCTTCAGTCCATAGCTGTGCCCAAATGGCACCCTATTCCATATATACTGCACTACTTTTGACCAGAGTCCTATGGGCTCATACATAGGGAATAGGGTGCCATTTAATATACATCCCTTCAGTCTTTCAGCAGAAGTGCACCGCTAGAGATTCTGTCGGGCCTCAGCTTTAATGCAGTATTGACCAAGGGGTCAACCACTGCAATGCTGGTCAATGCATATATAGGAATGGAGCCTGAGATCAATACTGTTCTCGAGGTGGAGAACAGTGGGTGGTGGTGCATACCCTTTCTTGCCATGTGCATATTACAAAAACACACGCCACAACACAGTACACACACACCAGCTGCTGCAAAACCCAATGGATCAGGGTGGATCATTCCATTTGAGCCCTCCTCCTTTTGTGTGTGCGGAGCGACGGACACTACTCAAGACGTGTCATTCAGGGAGAAGGATTTGAGCGTGTCCTTTTTTTTTTTACACAATCACACAGATATCCCCAATCCCACTGAGACTGCCCCTGGCTTGGCTCCAGAGGAGCGAGGGAGTGAAACAGTGAGGAGAGGAGGGAGGGAGGGAAGGAAGGAGCAGACACAGCAGAGCAGCAGCTGCAAGGCAGGTGAGGCATGCGTGGAGAAAGGCCTTGAAATTAGCAGGCAGTGGAATGGACTATGAGAAATGTCAGGAAACACAGGCTGCATGGGGGAGTATCGACAAGGAATTTAAAGAGGTCTTTGTTTGCCGCTGGCTGGGCTGAACACACACACAGTGCCTCGGAATGTATTGCTGTGACTACTTTACCACAGTTGCATCGGTCACAGGGAGAAAAGGAGCTCTTTCAATTTACAACAATGTTCTACACTGGTACGGCTTTGACACACAGTCTGGGCTTCACTAAACTAGTTAGAAAGAGAGGGAGAAGGGGAGGAGACAGCCTGGGCTTCACTAAACTAGTTAGAAAGAGAGGGAGAAGGGGAGGAGACAGCCTGGGCTTCACTAAACTAGTTAGAAAGAGAGGGAGAAGAGGAGGAGACAGCCTGGGCTTCACTAAACTAGTTAGAAAGAGAGGGAGAAGGGGAGGAGACAGCCTGGGCTTCACTAAACTAGTTAGAGAGGGAGGGAGAAGGGGAGGAGACAGCCTGGGCTTCACTAAACTAGTTAGAAAGAGAGGGAGAAGGGGAGGAGACAGCCTGGGCTTCACTAAACTAGTTACAAAGAGAGGGAGAAGGGGAGGAGACAGCCTGGGCTTCACTAAACTAGTTAGAAAGAGAGGGAGAAGAGGAGGAGACAGCCTGGGCTTCACTAAACTAGTTAGAAAGAAGAGGGAGCTTCACTAAAAGAAAGAGAGGGAGAAGGAGACAGCCTGGGCTTCACTAAACTAGTTAGAGAGGGAGGGAGAAGGGGAGGAGACAGCCTGGGCTTCACTAAACTAGTTAGAAAGAGAGGGAGAAGGGGAGGAGACAGCCTGGGCTTCACTAAACTAGTTAGAAAGAGCGGGAGAAGGGGAGGAGACAGCCTGGGCTTCACTAAACTAGTTAGAAAGAGAGGGAGAAGGGGAGGAGACAGCCTGGGCTTCACTAAACTAGTTAGAAAGAGAGGGAGAAGACAGCCTGGGCTTCACTAAACTAGTTAGAAAGAGAGGGAGAAGGGGAGGAGACAGCCTGGGCTTCACTAAACTAGTTAGAAAGAGAGGGAGAAGAGGAGGAGACAGCCTGGGCTTCACTAAACTAGTTAGAGAGGGAGGGAGAAGGGGAGGAGACAGCCTGGGCTTCACTAAACTAGTTAGAAAGAGAGGGAGAAGGGGAGGAGACAGCCTGGGCTTCACTAAACTAGTTAGAAAGAGCGGGAGAAGGGGAGGAGACAGCCTGGGCTTCACTAAACTAGTTAGAAAGAGAGGGAGAAGGGGAGGAGACAGCCTGGGCTTCACTAAACTAGTTAGAAAGAGAGGGAGAAGACAGCCTGGGCTTCACTAAACTAGTTAGAAAGAGAGGGAGAAGGGGAGGAGACAGCCTGGGCTTCACTAAACTAGTTAGAAAGAGAGGGAGAAGGGGAGGAGACAGCCTGGGCTTCACTAAACTAGTTAGAAAGAGAGGGAGAAGGGGAGGAGACAGCCTGGGCTTCACTAAACTAGTTAGAGAGGGAGGGAGAAGGGGAGGAGACAGCCTGGGCTTCACTAAACTAGTTAGAAAGAGCGGGAGAAGGGGAGGAGACAGCCTGGGCTTCACTAAACTAGTTAGAAAGAGAGGGAGAAGGGGAGGGGACAAAAACAGGGACAACTAGGCCTCTTAAGTTCACATTGCTGCACTAAAAGCTTAGACTTGAAGCCCATGGATGAATGCTCAAACGTCTTCAGGCAGACGGATAGACAAACTGCAGACTCATGTCTCCGCCCTTTCCCACACACACACGCACTTCTTGACAGTTCAGCAAGCACAGTGCAAAGTCATTGTGTAGTGATGTATGAGTGAATGGTGTGTGCGTGTGTGCTGGAGTGGGGGAGGAGGGGTCCTTTAACTAACGGCACAGCTGGGGTTCCAGGGAGCTGCATCTGCTGCTAACACACTGCTGTTGTTCTTCCCCTGACACAAGAGCCAGCCAGGCACGCAATGCACGCCACCTCACACACACACACACTAGAATACAGTCTGCTTCCTCCTTCCATAATGCCTTTATCAGGACATGGGAGACAGCAGGATTGAGAACAATAACCTTCAACAAACCACTCCTGGTTGCTTACCAATCTCACAAGAAACATTTCCTGAAGTTTTGGGAGTGAATGTACCCAGTCTGATGTAAGACATATTGCCTGGAGGCACTGATAGAGTGTTTGGCTGGTACAAGGTGTGACCCACTTTACTTGGCCGCTGGCACACTGAACTAACTTAAAGGGCTGAATGAAACTCTGAATGTGTGTGAGAAAGAGGCGGTGCCCTTTAAACTCCTGTATACACACTCCTTCCTGTACACGCATTCCAAGCCTGACAGCTGAACAAGCTAGAGGCTGACCTGGGGCCAGGTCTAATAAAAAGCTTGCATTCTTCACCAGGTTATATGGCTAAAATAGCACCTCCACTGCAGCCTCTGAAGCGCACACCCCATTTCTCCAGTCTCCCTATACTAGCAGGACCATTTCAGAATGGTGAGTCGGAGACAAACACACTTAGTGGAGATTGTTATCCAATAGAGACAATTGTCACTCTCGCATCGCTGCCTACTGGTGCCAAGCTGAGCCTGGAGACGAGTGGGGATGCCGCTCACCATACTGAATGAACACAACAACGTATAGTGAGGCTGGTCCACAATAGGAGACAAAGCAGAAGAGAGAGTGAGGAGAAAGAGAGGGAATACTACAGGTTCCAACTTTCAAAGAACGCACTTCAATTTACATCAGCTGCGCAACATCATCTGCTCTTCGAAATCATTTCAAAGGGACAACGACTTCCAAAAAAACGCTCATTTCACCCAATGAGAGTTTTGGCCTCTGAGCACATTATGAAAAGTTAACCTTCCCTTGAAATGAGGTGTGCAGTGATGCGGTCCAACCAAATGTGGTCTTGTTTGGTGGCGGAGCTCATTAGAACAGCCATTGTGTAGAATAATACCCAAGTGTTCAAAAAGGAGGACATGACATGTTTCTACCGTCGTGTACCTATAGAGGATATATCACCATGAAGAGAATGACATTCACAATTGTGCATTTCTGTATTGTACAGATCAGGGACCCATGATGTCATCATCCTGTTACTGGGGGTTAATCCGTGTCACTTCCTGTAGTTCAATAACCCAAATAGATATTTTCAAACTCAAGCCCGTCATAGCCCACACCCCATTCTATCGGCAGACATCTTGGAATCTTCATTCGGACTCGATCGTTATTGGAAAACGTGGTCACAAACGGAGGGAGTTTTAACTTAATCGTTACCAAACATTAGATCTGCAATGTTCATGTAAATCTGTTTTTAAAGTGAAAAATCAAGTCTCAGCATCATTCTGCTACTGTGGAATTTGCGCTACCACAGTAGGGGGAGTTGCCTTACCAGCATAATCCTAATATAGATTGTAGCTTCTATCTATCATTGTAATTTGTCTGCATCATTTCCAATCCCCCATATATTTTTTTTAAACATACACTACCGTTCAAAAGTTTGAGTCACTTAGAAATGTCCTTGATTTCAATGTAAAATGAATAGGAAAGAGTGTCAAGACGTTGACAAGGTTATAAATAATGATTTTTAAATTGAAATAATTGTGTCCTTCAAACTTTGCTTTCGTCAAAGAATTCCTCCATTTGCAAATGTTCTTCTTTGTGATCCGAACACCTCAAACTTAGATTTGTCTGTCCATAACACTTTTTTCCAATCATCGTCTGTCCAGTGTCGGTGTTCTTTTACCCATCTTAATCTTTTCTTTTTATTGGCCAGTCTGAGATATGGCTTTTTCTTTGCAACTCTGCCTAGAAGGCCAGCATCCCTGATTCGCCTTTTCACTGTTGACGTTGAGACTGGTGATTTGCGGGAACTATTTAATGAAGCTGCCAGTTAAGGACTTGTGAGGCATCTGTTTCTCAAACTAGAGACACTAATGTACTTGTCGTCTTGCTCAGTTGTGCACTGAGGCCTCCCACTCCTCTTTCTATTCTGGTTAGAGCCAGTTTGCGCAATTCTGTGAAGGGAGTAGTACACAACGTTGTCTGAGATCTTCAGTTTCTTGGCAATTTCTTGCATGGAATAGCCTTCATTTTTCAGAAGAAGAATAGACTCTCGAGTTTCTGAAGATCATTGTTTCTGGCCATTTTGAGGCTGTAATCGAATCCAATGTTGATGCTCCAGATTAGATGTCGACCGATTAATTAGGCCGATTCCAAGTTTTCATAACAATCGGAAATCTGTATTTTTGGACAAGGATTTGGCCTAATTTAACTAGGCAAGTCAGTTAAGAACACGTTCTTAATTTCAATGACGGCCTAGGAACGGTGGGTTAACTGCCTTGTTCAGGGGCAGAATAACAGATTTTTACCTTGTCAGCTCGGGGATTCAATCTTGCAACCTTACGGTTAACTAGTCCAACGCTCTAACCACCTGCTTTACATTGCACTCCACGAGGAGCCTGCCTGTTACGCGAATGCAGTAGAAGCCAAGGTAAATTGCTAGCTAGCATTAAACTTATCTTATAAAAAACAAATCAATCATAATCACTAGTTAACTACACATGGTTGATGATATTACTAGTTTATCTAGCGTGTCCTGCGTTGCATATAATCAATGCGGTGCACATTCGTGAAAAAGCACTGTCGTTGCACCAATGTACCTAACCATAAACATCAATGCCTTTCTTAAAATCAAAACACAGTAGTATATTTTTTAAACCTGCATATTTAGTTAATATTGCCTGCTAACATTAATTTCTTTTAACTAGGGAAAATGTGTCACTTCTCTTGCAACAGAGTCAGGGTATATGCAGCAGTTTGGGCCGCCTGCTCGTTGCAAACTGTGAAGACTATTTCTTCCTAACAAAGACAGCCAATTTCGCCAAACGGGGGATGATTTAACAAAAGCGCATTTGCGAAAAAAGCACAATCGTTGCATGACTGTACCTAACAGTAAACATCAATGCCTTTCTTAAAATCAATACACAGAAGTATGTATTTTTTAACCTGCATATATAGCTAAAAGAAATCCAGGTTAGCGGGCAATATTGACCAGGTGAAATTGTGTCACTTCTCTTGCTTTCATTGCACGCAGAGTCAGGGTATATGCAACAGTTTGGGCCGCCTGGCTCGTTGCGAACTAATTTGCCAGAAGTTTTCGTAATTATGACATAACATAGAAGGTTGTGCAATGAAACAGGAATATTTAGACTTAAGGATGCCACCCATTAGATAAAATACGGAATGGTTCCGTATTTCACTGAAATAATAAACATTTTGTTTTCGAGATGATACTTTCCGGATTCGACCATATTAATGACCTAAGGCTCGTATTTCTGTGTGTTATTATGTTATAATTAAGTCTGTGATTTGATAGAGCAGTCTGAGCGATGGTAGGCACCAGCAGGCTCGTAAGCATTCATTCAAACAGCACATCGTGCGTTTTGCCAGCAGCTCTTCGCAATGCTTCAAGCATTGCACTGTTTATGACTTCAAGCCTATCAACTCCCGAGATTAGGCTGGTGTAACCGATGTGAAATGGCTAGCTAGTTAGCGGGGTGTGCTCTAATAGCATTTCAAACGTCACTCGCTCTGAGACTTGGAGTAGTTGTTCCCCTTGCTCTGCATGGGTAACGCTGCTTCGAGGGTGGCTGTTGTCAATGTGTTCCTGGTTCGATCCCAGGTAGGAGCGAGGAGAGGGACGGAAGCTATACTGTGACAATGGCAATAATACGAAAGTGCCTAAAAGAACATCCAATAGTCAAAGGTTAATGCAATATATACAAACCGTATAGTGAGAAATAGTCCTATAATTCCTATAATAACTACAACCTAAAACTTCTTACCTGGGAATATTGAAGACTAGTGTTAAAAGGAACCAACAGCTTTCATATGTTCTCATGTTCTGAGCAAGGAACTGAAACGTTAGCTTTCTTACATGGCACATATTGCACTTTTACCTTCTTCTCCAACACTTTGTTTTTGCATTATTTAAACCAAATTGAACAGGTTTCATTATTTATTTGAGGCTAAATTGATTTTATTGATGTATTATATTAAGTTAAAATAAGTGTTCATTCAGTATAGTTGTAATTGTCATTATTACAAATAAATAAATAAAAATCAGCCGATTAATCGGTATCGGCTTTGTTTTTGGTCCTCCAATAATCAGTATCGGTGTTGAAAAATCATAATCGGTCGAACTCTACTCCAGATACTCAACTAGCCTAAAGGACAGTTTTATTGCTTATTTAATCAGGACAACAGTTTAACTGTGCTTACATAATTGCAAAGGGTTTTGCAATGATCAATTAGCCTTTTAAAATGATAAACTTGGATTCGCAAACACAATGTGCCATTGGAACACATGGTTGCTGGGCCTCTGTACGACTATGTAGATATTCCATTAAAAATCAGCCGTTTCCAGCTACAATAGTCATTTACAACATTAACAATGTCTACACTGTATTTCGGATCAATATGATGTTATTTTAATGGAACGGTAGTGTATGTGTGTGTATATATATAGCTTCTATTATTTTCCCCTAACCCTATCACCCCTCCAATAATTGGAGTAAACTAAATGGACAACAATACTTAGGCTTCCTCTTCCAGGTTTTTGCAAGGATGTTGGCATCACAACACTGAAGTGTAAGGGGTCTCCAGGTTTTTTAGGTGGACTGGATATTTAGATTTACCATATGGGTCCCGTTTCAGTAATATTGAAATGAGACCTTCTTACCGAGTATCTGATAGTCTACCAATTGTGTGGTTAAAATATGTTAATAACGAACCTTTGAGTACATGGAAAAATATTTGGACTTCCTCCCCATGTGTTACTGCAGCCGGTGGTGCCAGCACTGCTACTACCTGGGTGGAGTACTCCACCGGAATTCCTACCAGCTAGGTATGAGGTCGTCAAGGTTCTCATTAGCAGCTTTGAGAAAATCCTTGTATATTATGCTCGCCCATCCGGGGGCTTTGGCTTTTGGACCAACCCTGCCAGGCAGGATCAGACTCTCGAGGGGGCGGCGCTGCTTTAGAGGGCCTCTGACCACGTTCACCTCTCTGTCATGGCGCCGTAGGCTACTTGCAGTAGGCCTATAAAACGGGTAAGGACTTCTTAATTAAAACTATATATTTCAAATGTACATCCCATATCTGCGCAAGAGTAAAACTCTTGGTCGGTCACAACTCCTGCTCGCAGACACACATGGGCTCTGGCATTTGCACCCATTTTCCTTACTCACTTAACTCATCACAATTTTCCAATGACACAGGCCAAATCTTCCTACAAACCCGCACTCCCCTCACATATAAACCTGTACATAACCACCTACTGTGACTTTTATGTCCTCTGGCATTTTTTTATATATATTTTTTTACTTTGATTTAACTAGGCAAGTCAGTTAAGAACAAGTTCTTACTTACAAAGACGGCCTACCCCGGCCATACCCTAACAGCTTTGGGACAATTCTGCGCCGCCCTATGGGACTCACAATCACAGAAGGTTGTGATACAGCCTGAAATCGAACCAGAGTCTGTAGTGACACCTCCAGCACTGAGATGCTGTGCCTTAGACCGCTGCGCCACTTGGGCGCCCATGTACCTTGCTGATTCCAGACAAATTTCGGGCTTTGGGTTATTTTGTACTTACTGTGCTTCCTTTGAGCTCAACTTTGCAGAAAGATTGCCGGGACGGACTTGGATTACTCAGTAATATCAACTTCTCTATTTGATGTTCAAAATTCTAATGTTGGCTAAGGTACAGTGGTGTGGTCGTGTGTGGACCCTGGCCACTGTAATGTAGGTAAACACAAGTGCTTGGTTTCGGTTCACAGGAATGTTGACACAGTCCATGTTTACTGGCTGTAAAGGGACCAAAAAGGACAAATGTGAGTATGAGGGTGTGTGGGGTCAGAGGTAGCTTATTCTCACACTTCCAAAGAGAAGTCAACAAGAACAACAAAACTGATTGCATTCGCTACAATTTGACATGTGTTAGAACCAGTCTGACCATCTGCAAATTGGCTCAAGCGTGAACTGAATTATTCAGAACCAACCGAGACTAAACTCATCACAGTTGTTTGGATTTCGAGCAGCACTGGACTTTGGTCAGTTGAAAGAATCGAGAGAAAGGCTTTGGCGCTCACACACCGTCACTACACCCAATACTACCGTGTCTCTGTTAGGCCCATTGACTGAACAGGAATACACTTATAAACCTCATGTGGCCAAGCCGGAAAAAAACATCAGAGCACAAATCTGAGTCATTAAAACAGCAGCTGTTCAAAGTGCACTCCCGACGCAGTACGCACACTCCTCAGTCAGTCACACCAGCCAACTTTACAACAATATAGTACTTTGAGGCATAGAGACACGGCTGAGTGACTAGATCTACCCTAATCACAGCAGTAGACACAGAATGTCATGACATTTGCTTGTGGTTGTATACAATTGAAGTCATTTGGGCGTATGTTACCCCTGTTGCTGTTTCCTGACGACTCTAGCTCTCCCCTAGCCGGTATGGAGCCTGGCTAATTTTTCTCCAGCAGGAGGGAGGGGAGGGTTGTCTGTCTGAGCCATCCCCATCTTTTGCTCCTACTTTGGCGACTGGCTGGCTGGGAGTAGCCACACTGCTGTGAACATCCTCGATTCATTCAACCCAGCATCACACACACCCCCCAAGCCTCTCCAACGATACACAATCTGGCATGTGCCACCACAGCTAGTGGCATTCAATCAAGCACATTCCTATAAATGGGTGCCTGAGAGGTAAGTGCACTGACTGCGTGACGTGGAGTGTGTGTTGAAACATAGGGTTAGAACAGACGGCACCTGCAGTGCTGTGGTAATCAGACAGCCTTTTCTTCTCTTCTCCAGGGTGACAGACGGCAGGGTTCATGGTAGCTGCATAATTGGCCTCGGTCTGTGTCTTTGTTCACATGTCCCTGAACACTGGACAGTGTCCATACACACACACACACACAATGACCCTACTATACGCCATACTTAGGGCCATAAAAAAAAAATCTGTTAAATGTTTTGCCCGATTACGTTTTTCCCCAAAATCTGTTCTCGGTGTTGTTTTTCCAGGTTTCTGTTTTCCCCTGACTTTTCAGATTTCCACTCTCAAAATCACACGTTTTTAATAGAAACACAACTAATTGGAGGTTCTAAGTCCACAGCAATGCTTAAACAACATTAGGAGACCACTTTTGAGGTCTGGGATTTATTTTTATTTCAATTTTGGGTGTAGTTACTTTCAGAATTTCAGTGAGCACCTAGCAAGAGGCTGTTGTTTAGCTGTGTTTTGTAGCGCACATGTGATGGTAGAGATTGCAAAACAAAAACCCACTGGATTTATGTCAATAATCATGATATTATAGTGCAAGGTAAGCATAGCCTACTTTGTAGTTAACATTTAATTGAGAAGGTTTTGGGAAAGCCTTTCCATCTACCAGAAGAGTGTATTAGCATCATCGCTAACGGCTACAGAAAGTGAAAGATGCGCACACCGCAAATATACAGACGGGGAAATTCTCATTGGTTCTTCAGAAAGTGGCAGGAACTATGAATCACAGATGCACTCCGTTAATGTCTCCTGATAAACTTGGGCAAATTAATTAATTTAATAAATACCAAAATTGTAGAATTCCGTTTTAATGTCTGGATTCCATCAGAGTTTTCCGCATTGCGGATTTTAAGGGGCCATACATACTGTATCATGGGCTACATTGCATACAGAGTGCCGAGGTCCAGACAAATGCCCTGCTGTTGCCCTCCAGACCTGGGCCAGTACTTACAAAGAGTGCTGATGTAGGATCAGTTTTGCCTTTCAAATTATAATAAAGAGGGGAAGGGTGGGGGGCTAATCGTAGATTAGCACATTTACTGAAATGTATTGTGAATATAGACCCAGATCCCCCCCAGTACAGCAGGACACACTGCTAACACTACAGGACACATTAGTTACACCATGATTGAGACGTTAGGCTGCCGTTATATGACACAACTTGCAACTGAGACGTTTGATTTTTTCACGATGTTGGATGTTGCAAACCATTTTAATTGTGTTTGAGTTGCTTCATGTAACAGCAAAGTTGCTTGAGATTTCACTTATAACGTGCAGCTAAAATTGCGTGGAAGTTGCTTTGTTTAACCCCAGCCTAAGAGGCCAGCAGGTGTTGTACCGGTCGACTCGAGGTAGAGTTGGGAGCCAAACCAGATATGTTATCTTAAATACCACACTGCTACACTGTTTCTGTCAAGACTAGACCAAACAGCAACCATTCCCATAGTATGTGAACTACTCCTGTATTTTGGGGTGGCAGGTAGCCTAGTGGTTAGAGTGTTGAGCCAGTAACCGAAAGGTTGTTAGATCAAATCCCAGAGTAAAAATCTGCAGTTAACCCACTGTTCCTAGGCCGTCGTTGTAAATAAGAATTTGTTCTTAACCGACTTGCCTAGTTAAATAAAAAAGGTCAAAATGATATATAAACTCAGCAAAAAAAGAAACATCCCTTTTCAGGACATGGTCTTTCAACGATCATTCGTAAAAATACAAATAACTTCACAACTCTTCATGGTAAAGGGTTTAAACACTGCTTCCCATGCTTGTTCAATGAACCATAAACAATTCATGAACCTGACGAACGGTCGTTAAGACACTAACAGCTTACAGACGGTAGGCAATTAAGGTCACCATTGTGAAAACTTGACACTAAAGAGGCCTTTCTACTGACTCTGAAAAACACCAAAAGGAAGATGCCCAGGGTCCCTGCTCATCTGCATGAACGTGCCTTAAGCATGCTGCAAAGAGGCATGAGGACTACAGATGTGGCCAGGGAAATAAATGGCAATATCCGTACTGTGACATCCTGACATGACCCTCCAGCATGACAATGCCTCCAGCCATACTGCTCGTTCTGTGCGTGATTTCCTGCAAGACAGGAATGTCAGTGTTCTGCCAAGGCCAGCAAAGGAGCCCGGATCTCAATCCCATTGAGCACGTCTGGGACCTGTTGGATCGGAGGGCTAGGGCCATTCCCCGCAGAACTGTCTGGGAACTGCCTTGGTGGAAGAGTGGGGTAACATCTCACAGCAAGAACTGGCACATCTGGTGCAGTCCATGAGGAGGAGATGCACTGCAGTACTTAATGCAGCTGGTGGCCACACCAGATACTGACTGATACTTTTGATTTTAACCCCCACCCCCCTTTGAGGGACACATTATACCATTTCCGTTAGTCCGTTCGTGGAACTTGTTCAATTTATGTCTCAGTTGTTGAATCTTGTTATGTTCATACAAATATTTACATGTTAAGTTTGCTGAAAATAAACACAGTTGACAGTGAGAGGACTTCCTATTTTTGCTCAGTACACACACACATACATACACATATATATATATATTTTAAAAAAACTGGCACAAATTGTTTTCTTGGTGGTGGGTTAGAGTAGACGGCTCGATACGTTTTTCCCTAGGCTTTGTGTGGTGTCAGTGGAGAAAAGAGAAAACGATGCATGGCCGCTGAGTGTCACAACAGTCTTTCAGAGCCGCGGGTCCTGGCAATTCTCACAGCCTTCTGCAAGAATGGCGTTACTAGTACTGTGTGTGTCTATGGCGACATCAGATCTGGAAAAACAGGATAGAGAGGAAACAGAATGCTCAAAGAAACTCCCCGAAACCCACAAACAAGTGTGGCTAGTTTTGTGTCGTGGCTAATAGCACAGTTACACACCTGCCTCAAGAGAGAGCGACAGAGAAGTGTAACCACGGCGTTTTACATGAGACTGTATAGGTCAAATGACGCCAGAGTCCATTCCGTTCAGTGTTTCCATGCCCCTCCCGCTCTAGTTCTCCCTCCTCCTTATCCGCTGAGGCAGTCTAGTTTTTCAAGCAAGGAGAAACGAGTGGATTGATCTTCGATTCCATGTCCTACAAAATTGCCATCATTTAGCAGACGCTCTTACCCAAGAGCGACTTACAGTTAGTGCATTCATCTTAAGATAGCTAGGCGAGACGACCACGCATCACAGTACATTTTTCCTCAATAAAGAAGTTATCAGCAAAGTCAGTGCTAGTTGGAAACTCATTGAATTATGGGCGAAATAAGACAGAGGTCGTATTTAATAAACTCTCTGAAGGAGGTAGGGTTTCATATAAATAAGATAAATATATTTCATCATCGTGATGTTGGGCTGACAGATGGTTCTTGGTCAGTTTGTTAAGATGAACCCTGAGGGGCTAACCTGAATAAACCACCAACGCAGCATTCAGTCTGGGTTCACCAGGCTACTGAGGGGCACTCCTGCCATGCCCCAACCTGTCAACAACCCTCCCCCCCATCTCTCATTCTACAGTACCGTACCAATCTCTCCAGTCAATGGAGTGGAACGGACCCCCAAATTCATCTCTGCATCCAGTCGGCGGCTCCCTCGTAACTGAGATACACACAAATAAGGACAGAGGGATGAAGAGAGAGCATTGTACAGAGCATTGTAGAGGACAGAGAGTGGGCCCTTACCACCCCGCATCACCAAGCAGGGGGATGATGGATGAATAGGAGGCACATCCCAATAATAGATACAACCAGGACAGGGAGTGGGGGCAGATCGTTAACTGAGGAGGACCAGGGTTAGGAGGGCAGGGGGAGAGGGTTGTGTGTGTGTGTGTCAGCCAGAGGCTGGTTCACTCTGACCTCATTTGTGAACTCTCCCAAGCCAGGAGAACAGAAGGGGGCAAGAGCCAAGTGTGCAGCTGTCTCAGTGTATGACAACACCAAGGGCCTGAGGAACCATGATCAAACAGAAGAAGAGCACATTTCTGCTCTGTCAACTGAACAACAGTGAAACATAAGCCCCGAACTCCCTGGGTTGAGCTGTGACACACAGTGGAATGTCAGCTACAGAAGACACACACACACACACGCAAACACAGGAATGTCAGCTACAGAAGACACACACACACACACACACACACACACACACACACACAGGAATGTCAGCTAGCCTATAGCAGTGGAAGGAGCTGAGGAAGCAGTGACTGAGGGCCGTGATCATCATCATGCAAACAAACTTTCAGGCTAATGCTGTTATTTGCTTGGAGACAATAAAGCTGGTCACATATTTACATATCATGGCACATGCTGGAGTGCTGTGATAAACCCCCACCATAAATCAGAGTAAACAAACAAACAGGCTGATGGAACAAACGAGGGAGAACGAGAGAGAGAGAGAGAGAAACACAGGTACTGCAGAGTGCAGACCTGAAACTCACTCAGCCAGTAGTCTGCCCGAATCTTATCTCCATGCACCATTCAATTATGTGTGTACCTACTAGCAATGGAGGATACCTATTCTGCGGGGGCGGAGATGGCCATAAATTGGGCTTTGACAGGCAGCTGGGCCCTCCTGGATCTTGGCAGAGTGGGGGGGACAGCCAGGTGTAGAGACCTTCCCTACCTGGTAGAGCCATGCTGTGACCAGTCTGTCACAAAATGCCTAGTCAGCTGGAGGCCTCAGTGTGAGTAGTGAGGACAACACAGGTCTCACTTTACATAGACCAGAGTAGAATATGGACAACTGGTGGAGGGAGGTCGGTCAGGCTGAATATCAGTACAGTGATAGGATCATGGAATGTACATTATGCTAGTAGTCTATGTTTATAGTCAACTTTATCATCGTTTAGAGCAAATTCTCACAAAGACCAAATCAAATCGTATTAGTCAGATGTGTCGAATACAACAGGTATTTCACCTTACAGTGAAATGCTTACTTACGAGCCCCTAACCAACAATGCCGTTTTAAAGAATATGGATATGAAGAAGAAATAAAAATAACAAGAAATTAAAAGGTTTTCCAATGCCTCACAAAGAAGAGCACCTAGACAGGTGACATTGAATATCCATTTGAGCTTGGTGAAATTATTCATTACAATTTGGATGGTGTATCAATACGCCCAGTCACTACAAAGGAGAAGGACACCGTTTAACGGCTGTAATAGGATAAAACTGAGTATTGATCAACAACATCGTAGTTACTCCACAATACTAATCTAAATAACAGTGAAAATAAGGAAAGCCTGCACATAATACAAATATCGCAACATATGTATTGTGTTTGCAATAAGGCACTGAAGTAAAACTGCAAAAAAAAGTGGCAAAGAAATGTACTTTTTGTCCTGAATACAAACTGTTGTTTGGGGCAAATCCAACAACACATCACTGTGTACCACTTTTCATATTTCCAAGCATGGTGGTGGCTGCATCATGTTATGGGTATGCTTGTCATAGCCAAGGTCTATGGAGTTGATGATCAAAATAAACAAAATATAGAGATATGCACTGGCAAAATCCTAGCGCAAAACCTGGTTCAGTCTGCTTTCCAACAGACACTGCAGGACATTAACCTAAAACACGAGGCAAATGATACACTGGTTGCTTATTTAGGAATCCAAAAGTCCACTATTATGGCTAATCCTTATTGTGGCTAGCTTCACATAGATGGGTCCGACCTCCATTAATCAAATAAGAACTGTCTTATAAATTAGGGTTATTTTAGATTTTGACACCTAGCTATATACTTAGCTAGCTAACCATATGGCTACTGAAACAGATGTCGTTTTGCCATGTTCTTGGGGAAGAACATTGTTTGTATCCATGAGCTAGCTAGGTTTTTTTGAATGACCAGCACTGTAGGTGAGCGAGACAACTTTACCAGCATCATAGCATAAGTATTAATGAATCGTTATGACATATGAAGTATGAGTGATCGTGTAATCAATATGTAATAAACGTAAAAAATTTATGAACATGTTAAATTATCTGATGCAGTCTTATTCAGGTCCTGATTGGTCAACAAGCTTACTTGACACGTCAAATAGGTGTTAGACACTTCTGTTATTTAACCTGTATCTTTTTTGACAGACAAAGACCCAAACGGTGTTTCATAGAAATCCTGGTTGAGAATGAAACAACTGAACAAATTAACAACGAAACAGCACAGCAAGTACGTGAAAGAAATGGGTTTTGATTGTGTTTTACTGGTAATGGGGACTTACAGTTGAAGTCGGAAGTTTACATACACCTTAGCCAAACACATTTAAACTCAGCTTTTCACAATTCCTGACATTTAATCCAGGTAAAAATTCCCTGTCATTAGGTCAGTTAGGATCACCACTTGGTTTTAAGAATGTGAAATGTCAGAATAATAGTAGAGAGAATTATTTATTTCAGCTTTTATTTATTTTACCACATTCCCAGTGGGTCAGAAGTTTACATACACTCAATTAGTATTTGGTAGCAATGGCTTTAAATTGTTTAACTTGGGTCAAACGTTTTGGGTAGCCTTCCACAAGCTTCCCAAAATAAGTTGGGTGAATTTTGTCCCATTCCTCCTGACAGAGTTGGTGTAACTGAGTCAGGTTTGTAGGTCTCCTTGCTCGCACACACCTTTTCAGTTCTGCCCACACATTTTTAATAGGTTTGAGGTCAGGGCTTTGTGACGGCCACTCCAATACCTTGACTTTGTTGTCCTTAAGCCATTTTGCCACAATTTTGGAAGTATGCTTGGGTCATTGTCCATTTGGAAGACCCATTTGCGACCAAGCTTTAACTTCCTGACTGATGTTTTGAGATGTTGCTTCAATATAGCCACAGAATTTTCCATCCTCATGATGCCTTCTATTTTGTGAAGTGCACCAGTCCCTCCTGCAGCAAAGCACCCCCACAACATGATGCTTCCACCTCTGTGCTTCACAGTTGGGATGGTGTTCTTCAGCTTGCAAGCATCCCCCTTTTTCCTCCAAACATAACGATGGTCATTATGGCCAAACAGTTCTATTTTTGTTTCATCAGACCAGAGGAAAGTACGATCGTTGTCCCCATGTGCTGTTGCAAACCGTAGTCTGGCTTTTTTATGGAGGTTTTGGAGCAGAGGCTTCTTCCTTGCTGAGCGGCCTTTCAAGTTATGTCAATATAGGACTCTTTAGTGTGGTTATAGACACTTTGGTACCTGTTTCCTCCAGAATCTTCACAAGGTCCTTTGCTGTTGTTCTGCGATTGATTTGCACTTTTCGCACCAAAATACATTAATCTCTAGGAGACAGAACGTCTCCTTCCTGAGCGGTACGACAGCTGCGTGGTCCCATGGTGTTTATACTTGCGTACTATTGTTTGTACTGATGAATGTGGTACCTTTAGGTGTTTGGAAACTGCTCCCAAAGATGAACCAGACTTGTGGAGGTCTACAATTTGTTTTGTGGACTTGGCGGATTTCTTTAGATTTTCCCATCATGTCAAGCAAAGAGGCACTGAGTTTGAAGGTAGGCCTTGAAATACATCCACAGGTGCACCTCCAATTGACTCAAATGATGTAAATTAGCCTAGAAGAAGCTTCTAAAGTCATGACATAATTTTCTGGAATTTTCCAAGCTGTTTAAAGGGACAGTCAACTTAGTGTATGTAAACTTCTGACCCACTGGAATTGTGGTACAGTGAATTATAAGTGAAATAATCTGTCTGTGTCTGTGAAAAAATGACTTGTGTCATGCACAAAGTAGATGTCCTAACCGACTTGCCAAAACTATAGTTTGTTAACAAGAAATTTGTGGAGTGGTTGAAAAACGAGTATTAGTGACTCCAACCTAAGTGTATGTAAACTTCTGATTTCAACTGTACGTAAATGCCAACAAAACAACTTTTTGGTCAGTGTGGTGTGGTGTGTAACCTTTAACTAGGCAAGTCAGTTAAGAACAAATGTTTATTTACAGTGACACCTCTTGCACTGAGATGCTGTGCCTTAGACCGCTGTGTCCATGTGTGTGTGTTAACTATTTAACTGTACTAGAATGCTTAAAAGGCTGCCATTTTTTTAAAATATCGGTATCATTTTTTGGGGGCAAGAAAAATATTGGATATCTGTATTGGCCAAAAATGTCAAATCACTAGTGAATAATAAATGTGGAATAAGTCAAGGGGTGTGAATACTTTCTGAAGGCACTGTATGTCCAGAACAACTTCTCCAGGACAGAGCTCGGGAGAGGTTGGCTGTCTTGAAGGATCTCAGCTTTATCCATCACTGCCCCTATGTCCCCTCTGCTCTGCCAAGCTGTAGAGGCTGCAAGCCTCGGTCTGTCAGCAGAAGTGTTGAATCAGTGAAAGAGCTGGGCTCATCTCCCAGACCCTCAGGAGCCCCACAGAACAGAAACACACAGAGCTCATTTGCAGTCTTGGCAGAGAACGTCACCCTAATAGTCCTCTCCTCAAATCAGCCTTGGACCGGACGGGCTGCTTCCCTGTTGCTTTACAGCTACAGTCATGGCTGTTTCCCGGCCACACTGTTGCCGCTCTCATTTCCTCCTGAGTGCTTCAATCAGGTCAGAGAGAAAGAGAGAGAGGGAGAAACAGAAAGTGAGAGACAGACAGAGACCGACAGAGAGGGGGACGGGGGGCAGGTAAGAGACATACCCAGCCTTGACCAGGTTTGTTTATGGGGGATTGGAATGCAGTTCAGGCCCAGTTCTATAGCTTCTGTGGCCCAGTTCTATAGCTTCTGTGGCCCAGTTCTACAGCTTCTGTGGCCCAGTTCTACAGCTTCTGTGGCCCAGTTCTACAGCTTCTGTGGCCCAATTCTACAGCTTCTGTGGTCCAGTTCTACAGCTTCTGTGGCCCAGTTCTACAGCTTATGTGGCTCTAGAGGCGTCAGACCTCTTCATACCAATCTGTTTACATACCTAAGTGGTATGTAAACAGAGACCGATACCCAGCCTTGACCAGGTTTGTTTCTGAGGGATTGGAATGCAGTTTAGGCCCAGTTCTACAGCTTCTGTGGCTCTAGAGGCATCAGACCTCTTCATACCAATCTGTTTACATACCTAAGTGGTATGTAAACAGAGACCAATACCCAGCCTTGACCAGGTTTGTTTCTGAGGGATTGGAATGCAGTTCAGGCCCAGTTCTACAGCTTCTGTGGCCCAGTTCTACAGCTTCCGTGGCCCAGTTCTACAGCTTCCGTGGCCCAGTTCTACAGCTTCCGTGGCCCAGTTCTACAGCTTCCGTGGCCCAGTTCTACAGCTTCCGTGGCCCAGTTCTACAGCTTCCGTGGCCCAGTTCTACAGCTTCCGTGGCCCAGTTCTACAGCTTCCGTGGCCCAGTTCTACAGCTTCCGTGGCCCAGTTCTAGATATTATCTAGAGTGTCCTGTGTTGCATATAATCTGACTGAGCATACAAGTATCTACCACTGAGCGGTGGTAGGCAGAAGCAGGCGCATAAACATTCATTCAAACAGCACTTTCGTGTGTTTTGCCAGCAGCTCTTCGTTGTGCGTCAAGCATTGCGCTGTTTATGACTTCAAACCTATCAACTCCCGAGATGAGGCTGGTGTGATCGAAGTGAAATGGCTGGCTAGTTAGCGTGCGCTAATAGCGTTTCAAACTTCACTCGCTCTGAGCCTTGGGGTGGTTGTTTCCCTTGCTCTGCATGGGTAACGCTGCTTCTATGTCGTGGCTGTTGTCGTTGTGTTGCTGGTTCAAGCCCAGGGAGTAGCGAGGAGAGGGACGGAGGCTATACTGTTACACTGGCAATACTAAAGTGCCTATAAGAACATCCAATAGTCAAAGGTTAATGAAATACAAATGACATAGAGGGAAATAGTCCTATAATAACTACAACCTAAAACTTCTTACCTGGGAATATTGAAGACTCATGTTAAAAGGAACCACCAGCTTTCATATGTTCTCATGGTCTGAGCAAGGAACTGAAACGTTAGCTTTCTTACATGGCACATATTGCACTTTTACGTCCTTCTCCAACACTTTGTTTTTGCATTATTTAATCCAAATTGAACATGTTTCATTATCTACTTGAGGCTAAATTGATTTTATTGATGTATTATATTAAGTTAAAATAAGTGTTCATTCAGTATTGTTGTAATTGTCATTATTCCAAATACTTTTTTTGTTTGTTATTTATTTAAACGGCCGATTAATCGGTTTCGGCTTTTTTGGTCCTCCAATTATCGGTATCGGCGTTGAAAAATCATAATTGGTCGATGTCTAATCACAACACTTCAGATCTGTATACCTGGGTCAAATACTGTGCGGCAGCTTGTCGCTATGATATTCAACAAAGAAAAGACGCTGCTCCCACACACTCCATGGAGCTTATTATGAGAAAATACAGTTAAAAGTACAGAGGAAAACACTTTTCATTTTCCTGAGAATTAAAAAGACTAAGTAAGACCGTGTTTCAGTGAAATAGAGGACATCTTGTGCTCCTCACAGCTCCAACAGCCAAATGGAAACAATGTGAACTGGCTGCCAGAACACCTGTTGGTAACAATACACTTCTCTTGTGTCGAGTACAGCTTCCCAGAAGCACATTCTGTTCTCACCGCCATCAAACTCTAAATATCTGCATTCCTTACATGACTCAATTCCCCACAAATATTAGTCTCGTCTTTGTACTCATGATATGCAAGGGAGCTATATTTTTACAAACACGGAGACTTATGTTACAGTACTCTGAAACATGTTTAGACAAGGCATGTCATTGTTGTCTATGCAATGTTTAAAATCACTTTACATATAATATATAAACTAGCAGATACTACAGTACTGCTTCTTGTTCTTCAAGTAATGTGACATTTTCCAGCTTGTCCTTAAAAAACGCAATGTGTTAAAACTGCTTGGCACGTACACAATTATATCTGAAGGGCTTTTTTGAAAAGCACCTTGGGAGAACTCTTGCTGCCATCAGTGGTGACAGATCTATTTCTCGTGACACATTGTTGCCGATAAAAAGTCAATTGAAGGCAAAATGTACATATGCTGCTTACAATACTAGAATCCTCTCTCGGGGGAAACGAGGAGAGCAGAGAGACTCAATGATCAAGAGGAGGGAACGTGGTGGGGAACATGGCTCTCCTGGAACAACCATTGGGTCATCCAACCGTGACAGGTTGTCTTAGTGCATGTAAGTTCCCGACTAGTCAACACATCTGAAGGATCCACACCGTCATAGAAGGAGAGAGAAAGAGTTTGCCGTCTGTGAAGAAGGGTGCATGAAAGACAAAATGGTTTTCATGCTGTGCCATCATATGCCGAGGCAATCAGTGATCCGGATCCCCAGTCTCTCCAGCATTAGAAGTGCTGAATGAGAACTGTTAATGGGCACTCCAACAGTCACATAATCACAGGGACAATACATAGAGCCACCTCTCATCTTCTCCCTTTGACCAATACAGTTGTAAAGGGCCAATCTCAAAAGGACTATTGAGTTTAAAAAGGCCCTTAGAGGCCCCGGTACTGAGGGGTGCTGCTAGTGAAGAGGGGCCCTGTGAAGTTGAACTGAACTCGAGCTACAGAGAGGCCATCCAGCCTTGTGCTTTCATCTGATTAGATAAAGGCCTCCTCTTTTCAGAAGCAAAAACAATCTGCAATTCATCAGGAGGGCCGTGTAGAACAGGAAATGACAATTGTGGACTGAATAAAGGAGGTTGTGTGTCTTCCAGTCTTGCCGGCTCACAATGGTAGACAACAACATACCAATGAAATGTGAAAGATACACTTTAAAACTACCAGGAAACATTAAGAATAGCTGGTCTGTCTGGTGATCCCTTATTGATGTCACTTGTTAAATCCACTTTTAGTTAGTGTAGATAAAAAAAAGGGAGGAAGCGGGTTAAAGAAGGATTTTGAAGGCTTGAGACAATAGAGACATGGATTGTGTATGTGCCATCATAAAATACTTAAGTGTCTTTGAATGGAGTATGGTTCCCAGCCGCACCCATTTCACGCGCCACAGTTACCCGCGTGTATTAAATGAGGTCCACCACCCAAATTGATGGTGGACCTAACTGTGGGAAGCTTTATTAGAGCCATGCCCGACAAATCGAGGCTCTTCTGAAAGAAGGGGGGTGCAACTCAATATTAAGAAGGTGTTCCTAATGTTTGGTATAGTCAGTGTATACTTGCTGAGAAATCACACAATTAACCCTGTTGCTATCAGGAATTCTTTGCAGCTCCACTATTGTTTTTTTTGTGTGTGTGTGTCCTTCCACATGGAGACCAGGGGTCCTACCGCTATGCTATGGATGCAGGCTTAACAGGCTGAGATTGGACCGATCAATAAGCTGTTAGAAAACCTCAAATGCAAGGCCAACCAAATGGCCTGAGCAGGATTTCTGGCATCCATGAATTCTGATGAGGACACTTATCTAACTGGAGCATTGGGACTCTGCAGTATTTTTGTCTCCCCCGGCAATACACCAATCCAATGACATGACAGGTTTTAGAAATTAAGCTCACGTCCTCCACCGACTCCAGGTAACCCCATAGAGATTGGTAATAATAAATCGGAGTGGAGCTTTCCTTTCCCAGAGCCTTCGATTTTCTGCGGTCCGGCAGCATTAACCATTTTCCCACCATACGTACTTGTGTCCTGTGGTGCAAATTGTGGCCTAATTCCTTCATCTGTCCAGTGGGAGACTTTATGAGGATGCAATGTGCAGGATAGCCAGCATGCTACAATATAACCAGACATCACCCTTAAAAAGTTCTCATGGTTGGCACTGGGCCCAAATCAGAGCTGACAACAGCTGTAGCCACAAAACAATCTGCAATTCATCAGGAGGGTCGTGCCTATTAGTGAAGAATAGGAAATGACAAATCGTGGACTGAATAAAAGAGGTTGTGTGTGCTGTCGCAACATGTTGTCTTCCAGTCTGCCGGCTCACAATGGTAGACAACAACATACCAATGAAATGTGAAAGAGACCCTTTAAAACTACCAGGACAGGGATCCCGAGTGGCGCAGTGGTCTAAGGCGCTGCATCGCAGTGCTAGCTGTGCCACTAGAGATTCTGGGTTCAAGTCCAGGTTCTGTCGCAGCCGGCCGCGACCAGGAGACCCATGGGGCGGCGCACAATTGGCCCAGCGTCGTCCGGGTTAGGGGAGGGTTTGGCCGGCAGGGATGTCCTTGTTCCATCGCGCACTAGCGACTCCTTGTGGCGCCCGGGCGCACACTCGCTGAGTTTAGTTACCAGCTGTACTGTGTTTCCTCCAAAACATTGGTGCGGCTGGCTTCCAGGTTAAGTGTTATAAAAATACCAGGAAATATACAAAATATTAAGAACACCTAATCTTTCCATAACATATCTTTCACCTGGATTCACTTGATCAGTCTATGATCCCTTATTGATGTCACTTGTTAAAAGCACTTCAAAAATCAGTGGGGAGGAGGTGAGAAGGATTTTGAAGCCTTGAGACAGATTGTGTGTGTCTCATTCAGAGGGTGACAAAAGATTCAGTGCATTCAGAAGGTATTCAGACCCCTTGACTTTTTCCACATTTTGTTACGTTACAGCTTTATTCTAAAATGGATTCAATTGTATTTTTCCCCCCTCAAATCTACACAAAAAAAAAACGTTATCACATTTTCATAAGTATTCAGACCCTTTAGTAAATACTCTGTTGAAGCACCTTTGACAGCGATTACAGCCTCGAGTCGTCTTGGGTATGACGCTACAAGCTTGGCACACTTGTATTTGGGGAGTTTCTCCCCTGCAGATCTTCTCAAGCTCTGTCAGGTTGGATGGGGAGCGTCGCTGCACCGCTATTTTCAGGTCTCTCCAGAGATGTTCGATTGGTTTCAAGTCGCGGTACTGGCTGGGCCACAAGGACACTCAGACTTGTCCCAAAGCCACTCCTGCGCTGTCTTGGCTGTGTGCTTATGGTCATTGTCCTGCTGGAAGCTGAACCTTCGCTCCAGTCCGAGGTCCTGAGCGGGTGGTGGTTAATTTGAAGGTAGGTTGATGTGGCTTTCTTATGTTTGATTCTGGTCCTGGAGGAAACCATGGGTACCGACTCAAATCGATTCATCAAGGTAGAGTGGCAGTGACAAACAGCTGAGTGGGTTGAGCTGGCAGCCTGGCACAGACTACAGAGACAATCGAGAGGCCTAGACGGGCAGGGCCGTGGTCCAACACGGCCCTGCCAGGCCTGAGATCGAGAACCATCTCTCTGCAGTTCAGTGGTTTTATTACCACAGTCAGGAGGAGCACAAAGCAAGCAGGAAGCCGCGGGGCCAGACAAAGACAGCTTCGGGCCCATCTCTCCCTAACAACACCAACCAATCCCGGAGAAAGAGAACAGAGCGGGAGAATGAATCAAAGAAAACAAAAAGAGCTCTAAAAATACAACCAGCAGGGCGGAACACCTGCAACATCACAGAGCAGGACAGGGTGGATGGTAACTAAGGAACATCTGTGGACATCAGAATGATGACTGAGGAAAGGAGAATCAATGACAACATCAAGCCCCAGCCTGCAGGAATAAAAAGCGCCACAAATCCCATCGTTCTTATTGCATCTCCCCTCAAAAGGCCACTAGAACTGAAGAAATAATCCTCATCTCGGCCTTAATTTCTCATTCTTATGCACGTGCGCTCACAAGGAGGGCTGAGAGTTATTTGCAGATATTACGAATCCAAAGAGCCAACTGTGCCTGTTCTCTAGTGGTGGGGTGTCGAGGGGAGTGTTAGTCAGGCTGGGGAGGAGTCAAAACTAATTTTATTATAGACATGTGTGTGTGTGTGTGTGTGTGTGTGTGTACAGAGAAGCAACCCCAACCTCTCAGTCACATCCTCTCCCTCGCTCTGTATATTTGCATTTCTGATCCCTCTATAATCTCTGCATCTACTTCCATGGGAAACGTTCTGGTCAGGAGATTATGTGGGCAGAGATGCCAGCTGCCTCTGCTCCCAATGACCCTCGGTGCCTCTGCAGTGTAGAAAGGCATCTCGTACTCGGGAGTCAGACCAAATTGGCCAATAGCGATATTTCATACTAGCGATGTGCACGGTTACTAGAATATCCGAACGGACAATAGTATTTGAATACTTGTCCAAGTATTAAATAAATAGGATAATTTTAACACCGAAAAGGCCTTTTTCTTAATGCAATTAAAATATCCATGTGACATTGTTACGCACAACAAAAATATATTTTTTAAACGCAACATGCAACAATTTCAAAGATTTTACAGAGTTACAATTCATAAGGAAATCAGTCAATTGAAATTAATTCATTAGGCCCTAATCTATGGATTTCACATGACTAGGAATACAGCTAAGCATCTGTTGATCACAGATTCCTTCAAAAGAGATTGGGGCGTGGATCAGAAAACCAGTCAGTATCTGGTGTGACCACCATTTGCCTCATGCAGCGCGACACATCTCCTTCACATAGAGTTGATGAGGCTGTTGATTGTGGCCTGTGGAATGTTGTCCCACTCCTCTTCAATGGCTGTGTGAAGTTGCTGGATATTGGCAGGAAGTGGAACACGCTGTCGTACACGTCGATCCAGAGCATCCCAAACATGCTCAATGGGTGACATGTCTCGTGAGTATGCAGGCCATGGAAGAGCAGGGACATTTTCAACTTCCAGGAATCGTGTATAGTTCCTGGCGACATGGGGCCGTGACATTATGATGCTGAAACATGAGGTGATGGCAGCGAATGAATGGCACGGCAAAGGACCTCAGGATCTCGTGCATTCAAATTGCCATAGAGAAAAAAGCAATTGTGTTCATTGTTCATTATTTTTGTTTGCATAAGGACCTTTGACATTTCAAAACATGAATTGAATAAAACAAACTTGAATGTAGTTATGACGTGCATGGTGCGCCCCATAAAAAGACTGGTAGCATTCACATGTAGCTTGTTGTTCATGTTGGCCAATCAAAGAAGCGCAATGCGTACAAGGGGAGTGACAGTTCACTAATGCAATGCAAGATGGAATAAAATGACAGAATAAAAAAAAGTGTGTGAAATGAGAAGGAGTAGCTAGGCTACAAGGAACAACCGACAGGTAGGCAGTTGTTTCATCTGAATGGGGTTGGGGAGAAAGCGCAGCATGTGGCATAAATTAGTCGAGCTAGCTGAAGCTGACTAGCTTAGCTAGCTTCTCTACACTACTCCAGTCAAGATGCTGGCTTTAGGACCACGTTGACGCCTCGGAGCGGGCGGGAAGGCTGTTATCCTGGCCGCAGTGAACAGCGCAAGTTTCCTCTCAAAACAGTGCAGAGTTGGAAGATGGCTCGGTAACTGCTGTTTGACTTGACATGAAACTAAATTGGAGTTTTTAATCCCAGTGGCTGAGCTAGTGCGTAGAATGTTTATGTCCCTTATCAACTGAGGGGAATGAAGCTACAGCAGCCAAGGTGATAATGGCTGGAGTAAATTCTGCTTGTTATTGGTGTTCTCCAAATACCATTTTAGAGGTTTCAAATTGTTTATAAAAGCAGTAAAGCTCGATTGGACCTTGTGTGCAATTGACCGATAAAGTGATCATCTTACTTGAAATCCGCCCCTCTGTGCAGTGCACACGCCATCCAATCTTCCCTGCTCTCCCTCCTTCGTTTCCCTTTCACTCTCCACTTCCTTATCTCCCTTTAAAAGCAGCTGGCTGTGAATAAGCACCGTCTGTCACCACCTTCATGAGATGAACAGAAATTCACCATTGTGTGCTTCTGTCCGAGGTCGACGTCACTGCTCAAAAGGCACAGCTTCACACAGCTGCTAGCGCTGTGATAGCACCCCCAGCCTCCCACCCTGTACCTGTCTCTCCAAGCATCAAGCCATTAGCCTGAAAGCTGCTTATCAGGGTGTCCATGACAGAGCTCACTCTGCTGCACAGGGGAATGACAGACCCCGTTTGTTTGTCCACGGATGGAGGGAGGTAAAGAAAAAGGGAAACATTTCCCTACGTGACTAGATATCGGTCCCAGGATGCATTGTCTTAACAGAACAGCTGCATTATATTCCCAGGCCATTGACTCTTACGCTTTACCATTAAGCTTGGGGATAATGTTCCCTGTGACAGAATGTGTTATTTATACTGACCATTTACAAGGCTGACCTCACCTCATCTCCAGGGGAATAAACTGCAGCCATGATGCTTCACTGCATGGGGTCAATTAACAGACAAGAGACAGCGTGCGCGTGTTGTACTGCACTTCCACAGGCATCTATGTACCTAGAGACACGGCTGCTACTCCCGACACCACACCGTGGCACGGCCACTCCACTCCCTCGGTCAGAGAAATGAAGGGGGCATTAGTGAAAGCAGCAGACATCTCCTCTGTCTGTAAACACCCGGCCTGCCAAGTCATGCCCCGCCCGCCCCCCCCCAGATCATATTAAAACGTCATCACTGATGCAGGCCCTATTCATTACCATGCTGACGGTCTCAAAGTGACAGACAGGACAATAAAACAGGGACAAATAACAAGTGCCCGGGACACCCGTGTCACTCTGCATCTTTGTTAGGTTTCCAACGCGGGCTCCCACACACGCTGTCCGGTTCACCACTAGTTATTAAAAGTCTGTTCACTGCCAGGCAAACAAACAAGTGGAATATATTTTAAACGCCACACAGCTTTGATGGGAACGACAAGTGTTGGGCCAATAGACTGGCACCACAGAGCCTCTTATGTCTTCCCTGGTTCCTCCTCCTCCTCCTCTCGTCCTGTGAGAGGGTTCAGTGGGTCTCTCATGCTCTGTAATGTGGGAACGGAGGAGTTGAAGTACGGGCCACATTCCAGGCCGTCTCTATTGCACACTGTGCAGATGATCCGATGTCTGGAGAATGCCTAAAAGTGTTTCTAGAACTTCTCAGGAAGCAAATGAAAAACACAGTAATCTTCTGAGATGTGCTCGAAGTTAAAACACTTTCTCCCGACCAGATCTGATCGTCTGCGTAGCTCGACTGCAATGCAAATGACCTGGAATGCGATCGGAGAAAGCGACTACAATAAAGATGACCCGGAACACAGCCTATATAAAAATCACCTTAGTACTGAGCGAGAGCTGCTGCAGGAGTCGGCCGTGTCAGGGGCGGAGAGGGAGGGATGGAAAGAAGGAGGGGGGGATGCTTTAGTATTCACAGCAGCTGCTGCTGTCTGGGGCCTCCGCGCACCCATCCGCTCGCTCGCTCGCTCTCACTCCCTCTCACTCCCTCCCTCCCTCCCTCCTTCCCCACTGACAGCCTAGCTGTCGGACAGACGGGCGGATTGGATGGTGGGATGGCGGGCGAAGGAGAGTGACAGGGTTGGGGAATGAGCCCAGAGACAGCAGCCGGTAGGAGGGAATGAAACACGTCAGGCCTGTAATACCACACACACACACTGTTACGTTCCCCAGTTTCTGTATTGATTTGGGTTTGTATGTTGCAGCTGATTGGTCGGCCCCATTTCAGATTGGAGATCTTACCCCGCCCTCTCGTTAGGAGATACAGCTGTCTGCAATTACCGACTATTTCTGCAGCTTGAAAAACCAGTGTTCCTTTGTTAGGGGAGAGCTTCTTTGATGTCCTGTGTTGGTTGTTGCCCAGTATAAGTTGTTGTAAAGTATTTTATAGCCAGTCCTGCAGAGGTATGTGTATGCCATAGGACTTAGTGTTTTTAGTTTATTCAAATTGTTCAGAGTTTGACTTATTCTGTTTCATTTGGGGGGAAGAGGGGGGAAGAGGAAGGCACCTTGGGAGTGTTTAGGCAACAGGCCTGCGGGCATGCATATACCCGTAGTATGTACTCTGTCTATGTACAGTAGGTAAGACATGAGCGGACCACCCCCTGTATTTTGGTTAGTGTGCCAGGTGGTGCTAAGAATAGGTAAGTAGTTGGTAGGTAGGAGAGGGGACTAACTTTTACTTTCTTTGCTTTGGTTCCGTCCAGCCCCTTTTCCCGACAATTACCGTGTTAAGGAAATACATTTCCTGTTAACGGTAATATTCTGCCTCGGTCATCCTTACCAGCACCTACAGTCACATACCTCTTTCACTCCAAGGGGAGTTGAGTATATTAGGGTGTTGTATTCCCTCCTCCAAAAAGCATGAGTAACACACACTGCTGGTGGCACCTTAATTGGGGAGGACGGGCTCATAGTAATGGCGGGAACAGAATAAAGGGAGCGGTATCACACAAGTGGTTTCCATGTGCTTGATCCCATTCACTCCCATTCACTCCAATCCAGGAATGATTGAACCCGTCCTTCCCTCACCAGCCTCCTGTGACGCACACGCGAAGACGAGATCAAGTGGAGTTCCATTTGCATCTGGAATGCAGTGGGCCAACAACGAAAGGGAGAAGGTTCTAACCTGTCTAAGCAGGCCGGGGAGACTGTAATAATGCTTCTACCTCAAACACTGGAGCATGACTGATAAGGGCTGATAAGAACCATTACAATGACTAACAATTCCATAGTCCATGATCATGGTGAGCTATAGAGCATCAGAACGTTGTTACAAGCCAATTAAGTTCAGAGGTATCACTCCCCTCTGTGACAGGCCTGTTGTCAGTGAGCCTCTCTGCACCATGACGGAAGTAAGACTTTGAGACCTTCTCAGTCTTGTTTCTGTCCTAGGTAAGGCACTGTGAAAGGCACCACCACCAAGGCAAAGCTACCCCCCCCAAATGAACACATTTGACCATCGCTAAACATCTTTTTTTTTTACTTTGAGAATGTGTGTATTGTTATTATATTGCTAGTTATTGCTGCATTGGAGCTAGAAACATAAGCATTTTGCTACACCTGTGATATCAGCAAAACTGTGTACGTGGCTAATAAACTTTGATGTGATCTCATTTTTAAAAACAGGGACGACTGGGAGGAGTGTGACAGTGCTATGCTGTTACTGTCACAGTGGTTAACAACCCACTGAGCGACAGACATTTACAAGGCAACCAACACTAGTTATTTACTTAGCTGGAGCCTTCTGTAATAGCATCATTTTCTGGTAGTGTTGTCTCCTACTGACATCGTGTGAGCTGGGAACAAGGGGTACCGTTCTACCCAAATACAAATAATGAAATGGTGTTTGGTGATAAAACAATGCCGTAAGGAAGAAGACTTTCCTGCCAGTGTATGGAGACAGCCGTTAGAATGGATACAAGACTTTGTCCATCGAAGCGGAAATATGTTAAGAGTTTCAGACAGAAGTTACAGACGTTGTTGGCTGGGTAAAGCTACCCTCGACTGGTTGAAACAGAGCAGCCATCTCATAAAACTGAGACAAACCACATTAAACACCACACTGCAACGCTACTCTGCTGGGCTGGAGATTGTAAAACCAGTGTGAAATGGTTCTCATTAATGGTTTTATCATAACGAGACACTGCTGGGCTATTTAACATAGTGCCTTCAGAAAGTAAAGTATTCACACCTCTAGACTTTTTCCACATTTTGTTGGTTCCAGTTTTCATTTCAAATGGATTCAATAGAAGAAGAAAAGTACACCACTTTATTTTATTTTTTACAAGTTAATTAAAAATCAAAAGACGAAATGTCTTGCGTGAATAAATATTCAACCCCTTTGTTATGACAAGCCTAAATAAGTTCAGGAGTCAAAATTTGCGTAACAAGTCACATAAATTGCATGGACTCCGCGTGCAACAATGGTGTTTAACATGATTTATGAATGTTTACCTCATCTCTGTATTCCACACATACAATTATCTGTACAGTCCCTCAGTCGAGCAGTGAACTTCAAGCACAGAATCAACCAGGGAGATTTTCAATGCCTCACAAAGAAGTGCAACAAAAAAAAATTCTGACATTGAATATCCCTTTGAGCATGCTGAAGTAATTAATTAGACTTTGGATGGTGTAAAGGTACAACTAGTCACTACAAGGATACAGGCACCTTCTTAACTCAGTTGCCAGAGGAAGAGGACCACTCAGGGATTTCACCATGAGGCCAATGACATTAAAACAGCTACAGAGTTGAATGGCTGTGATATGAGAAACTAGAGGATTGTAAGCTACTCCATAATACTGACCTAAATGACAGAGTGAAAAGGAGGAAGCCTGTACGAAATAAAAAATCATCCAAAACATGCATCCTGTTTGCAACAAGGCAGTAAAGTAATACTGCAAAAAATGTTGCAAAACAATTAACTTTTTGTCCATTACAAAGTCTTACTTTTGTGGCAAATCCAATACATTACTGAGTACCACACTCCATAATTTCAAGCATAGTGGTGGCTGCTTTGTTGTTATTATTAAGGACTGGGGAGTTTTTCAGGATAATTTTTTTTTAACAGAATGGAGGTAAGCACAGGCAGAATCCTAGAGGAAAACCTGTTTCAGTCTGCTTACCACCAGACACTGGGAGATTAATTCACCTTTCAACAGGAAAATAACATAAAACACAATGCCAAAACTACACTGGTGTTGCAAACCAAGAAGACAGTGAATGTTCCTGAGTGGCCGGGTTAGAATTTTACTTAAAGCTGCTTGACAATCTATGGCAAGACTTGAAAATGGTTGTCTAGCGATGATCAATTCCCAACGACAGAGATTGAAGAATCCAGGTGTGCAAAGCTCTTAGACTTACTCAGAAAGGCTCACTGCTGTAATCACTGCCAAAGGTGATTCTAACATGTATTCACTCAGGGTTGTGTGTAGGTATGTAAATGAGATATTTATGTATTACATGTCCAATAAATTTGCTAATATTCCTAAAAACATGTTTCCACTTTGTCAATTTTGGGTATTGTGTGTATATGGGTGAGAGAAAAATGAATCCATTTTGAATTCAAGTTGCAACAACAAAATGTGGAATACGTAAAGGGGTACAAATACGTGTCTAATTGTAGATCTGCTTACAAAAACAGATCACATAATCAGGTTTGATTCCAGGATAACACTGGATGCATTACTTCTTTGAATTTTTCCCTCATTTTTTAAAGCATTTTTCTCCCCAAATTTCGTGATATCCAAATGGGTAGTTAGTCTTGTCCCATCGCTGCAACTCCCGTACGGACTCAGGAGAGTCGAAACGTGTCCTCCGAAACATGACCCTGCCAAGCCGCACTGCTTCTTGACACACTGCTCGCTTAACACGGAAGTCAGCCGCACCAACGTGTCGGAGGAAACACCGTACAGCTGGCAATTGAAGTCAGCTTGCATGCGCCCGGCTACCACAAGGAGTCGTTAGCGCGCAATGGGACAAGGACCTCACAGTCGGCCAAACCCTCCCCTAACCCGTACGATGCTCCCGGTCGCAGCACGGGTCTGTAGTGGCGCCTCTAGCACTGCGTTGCAGTGCCTTAGACTGCTACACTAGTCGGGAGGCCCGCAGTGCACTACTTTTGTCCAGGGAGAAATGGCACCCTATTCCATTTATAGTGCACTACTTTTCTAAAATGGGCCTTGGTCAAAAGCAGTGCACTATAAAAAAGGGAATAGGGTCCGATTTGGGACACACCCTCTGGCTACTTAAAGAGAGGACGTGTGCTATGTTTCCAATCCTGACCTGGAGCCACTCAGCAAGATAGAGAGAGCAGCATCACATTGGCTCTTCTCCTGTTTGGCTCAGAGCCACAGATGTAATGATCATGGCTAGAATATGCAGTTACGAAGACGGGATGGGAAATGCTCTTCTGGGATCATAGCACTTTCAGTGCAAATTTAGGGTGTATTAATCAACCACCCCATACTCATTTACACACAAACACAGCATCTGGATTGCACACAATCCTGAAGATGTACTGTTCCATTGACGTACAAGAATGTAATAAGCTATCAGAGTATTATAGATAGACCCGTGGTGCTGTGGAGACTGGGGAAGGGAGAGAGAGAAGAGTCAATGAGGGGATAGAATGAAGGAGAGAAATCACAAGACAACAGAAAACCAATGAGAAGGCATGTCCCTAGGAGGGTAGATGAGGAGGGAGAAGCAGCGCAGAGAGAAGAGAAAACAACAGAAGGTGGAGAGCATTGAGCAAGCCAAGAGGGTGAGGAAGTGTTAAGATAAGGCAATACTGCAATAATTCTCAAAGATATGCAATCATGTGTTACTGTAGATTAGTCTACTTGAGCATTGGACTTCTATGCATACAGGTGTGTATGTGTTGTAGTAGAACTTAATCCATCCCTCAAGGGAAATTGATTCATCACCACCGGCTTCGACAAGACAAAGTACAAAGACAGTCGTCGATAGCAATAAAGTATAGCTTTAACAAGTAAGCAAAGCAACAGATTAAAGATTCCAAACCAGCTTCAGCTTTTGAACTCAGGCCAACCCCACCATCAC